>NW_007737392.1:46132-48429 GCF_000696425.1 Galeopterus variegatus | reverse complement strand
TCTTCTGTTTGATTAAGTCTGCTGTTGGGGCATTCTATTGAGTTTTTCAATTCAGATAATGTATTATTTATTTCTTGAGTTTCTGCTTGGTATTTTTAAATTGATTCTATTTATTTAAGTTTCTCATTCTTCTCCTGAATTATTTTCCAGATATCATGTAATCTTCTATCTGTATTTTCTCATGACTCCGTGAACATCGTTAAGAGGGTTATTCTGAATTTTCTGTTAGACATTCCACAGATCTGCTGTTCTTCTGCATCCATTGCTAGTGCTTTGTTTGTTTCATTTGGTGATGACATATTTTTTTTTTCTTTCTCCATCTTTGTGCCTTACTTTGATTCCTGTGCATTTAAGAAGAGTGCTATTTGCTGCTGATTCTCTGGGGAAAGCTTTTGTTAGGATTATTAATCACTTCCGGGTTTGGGCTGTACGGAAATTCCAGCCCAGTATAGGGTCTTTTCTGCAGATTGAGCCCCCTGCAGTTCTATTGCCCTAACTGATTTTCAGTGCTCATGATGAACCCATTATTCTCCTGGAAAGCCAGACTTTCCCGTCTCACTCCGACAGCTTCCCATGGGGCAGACTGTGTACACATCCCTTGCAATAACTCACCAGGTTCTGGGTGGCTCTCCTTTCCAGTTGTTTGTGGCCATCTTCTATGCAGGCTTAGGAGATGATCCTGTTTTATGGCCTGTGGGCTGGTATGGCATGCTGCAAAGCCCTCTTTCCCCTGCAGACTTCAACCAATTTTACACAAAGGGTTCCTCTGTCACTTTTTCCAGCTTGTGAAACAGCTAGTCCCTGCCTCTGTACTAGGCTGGCTCAGAACAAAAGGCACTATTTCCTGTACACTCTCACTGTTGCCTCTTGCATCTTCATGAACTCATGGGTCTCTCCTCTTCCTGCAGCTCTAGTGGTTCCAGGTTTGTAGTCTTTGATTTTTAATAGCTGTAAATTGGTTACATGTGGGAAGGCACGATGCTGGAAATCATCTACTCCACCATCTTGGTAACATCACCTCTTCGAGCATTTTTCAACTCACCCTCTTTGTCCTCTCCTGCCAGGATTCATATGACACAAATGTTGGATTTTTTGTAATAGACCCACAGCGACCTGGGGCTATATATTTTTTTTAAGCCTGTTTTTTCTCTATTGCTCAGATTGAATAATTTCTATAGTTCTATCTTCCAGCTCATCTTCACTCTGTTTCCTCCATTCTGCTGTTGAGCTCATTCATTATTTTTCACTTTAAGATTTCCATTTGATTCTATTTTATATTTTCTAAATCTTTGCTGAAACTTTCTATTTCTCTGCTGACACATTCTTTTTTTTTTCTTTTGTTTCAAGCATGCTCATAATTGAGTGTTGAAGCATTTTTATTATGCCTGTTTTTGTCAGATAATTCTAACGTTTTGTCATCTCAGTGTTGGCATCTATTGATTGCCTTTTTCATTCAGTTGGAGACCTTGGTACTTGGTATAGTGAGTGATCTTTAATAAAAACTTGTTTGTATCTTATTTAAACCTTTTGTTTTAGCTGACTTCCTGTGAGTGCTCTGTAAGGTCCTCCAGTCAGTATGCATTGACATCTGGATGGAAGACAGCCTCCCATTTTTTATCTGAGGTATTTATCCCTAGTAAGGCAGGTGTTGTACAAAAGCTTTCCGTCTTGCTAGGAAGCTCCTTTCTTGGTCATTTGTCTAGAGAGAAGTCAGCTTTTGTGTCTGTTTTTGTCTATGCCCCTGGAAATTTTGGTTTGCTGATTTCTTCATCCCCATGTCTGGAATATTTGAAGCAAAAAGAAAACCCAAGGAATTCACCACCATGTCATTTCTTAGCTTTCAAGAAGTCTAGCCACCTTTGGGAGTCTTTGTTTCTTCACCTTTCAGAGTCCTCTAGTGGTTGTTTTACATATAACATCCAGTTTTTTACTTGTACTTAACAGAGAAATATGGAAAATTATGTGTACTTTGCCTTTTAATAAGTGGAGGTCAGTAGTAATTCTTGTCTTTTAATTAATGTGTTTCAATTATTATATTTAATTACTTAAATTGTTAGATTTAGGAGTATAACTTTTTTCTCTTCACTTTTATTTCACTGATTTATTTTTTACACTTTTTGTACTATTGAAATATTTTTGAACTAAATTTTAATTAATCTGTTTTTACTATATGTTCTTGTAATTTTATTAGTTACTCTGTGGTTTATAATACACATGTAAGTTTTACAAGTCTTGTAATTAAGATTTTTCCAATTTAAATAAGATGTAGTTTTTTTGTATTTGTCATATGTATTACA
>NW_007737392.1:41735-44702 GCF_000696425.1 Galeopterus variegatus | reverse complement strand
GAGGGAGGTTTCGGTGATAGGCCATAATAATCAACCACATTGTATATTGACAAAATAAAAAAAAAAAAATAGAAAAAAAAATACAAATTGTCTATTATTCCTACCCAGATATTTACAATTTCTGTTGGACTTCTTTCTTTCATAAATTTCAATATTTTTCTCTTGTATTATTTCCCTTGGACTGAAGAAATTCTTTTAGCATTTTTCAAAGAGCAATTCTTCTACTGATGAATTCTCTTAGTTTTCTTCCATCTTAAAATATCTTCATTTTTGCCCTCTTTCTTAAAGGATATTTGTGATCATTTAAATATTATGAATAAATAATTTTGTAACTTGCCATTTTACAAATGTTATTCCACTTGTCTTCTGACCTGCATGGTTTCTATGGAGAAATCAATGTTGTTCTCCTATATATAATGTTTCATTTAATCTCTGACTCTTTCCAAGTCTGTTTTATTTATGTTTGGTTTTCAGCAGCTATAATAGATTTGGACTTATTTTTTAATTGATTCTGTTTGGGATTTTCCAGTTTTTTGAATTTTTAAATTTATATCTTTTCATCCAATACTTTTTCTTTATAAATGTTATTTCTCTCTCTCCTTATGGGATCCTCATCTCCATCTTCACCTGCTGTTCTTCACTTTGCTTGGTTCTACCTCTGCGTACCCTCTCCTTTTCTTATAAGGACACCAGTCATTGGATTTATGGCTCACACTAATCAAGTGTGGTCTCCTTGGCTTTAATATAACCGGTTACACCTGCAAAGGCTCCATTTCCAGATAAGATCACATTCTGATTCCAACTGGACATGAATTTGAAGAGAGCACTATTCAACTCACTACCCTTTCTCAAGCTGCCTGCTTTTTAAGAACACCTGAACATTTTCCATTCCCTGAAAAGACAGAGACAGAGACAGAGAGTTTGTAATAGTCAATAGCCATGCTCATTAAGCAGTTCTGATATCAGGGCACCCTGAGACTTAATGACTAGATAGGAAGGGAAATGAACAAGAAAACTCACTTCTCTGTTGTTCTTTTAGTTTTCATTACCCTACCCAGTCTACCTGCAATTATTATTTTAGAGTCATAAGATAATTGTTTTACTTTTTTTTTTGTCCAGGGTTTTTAGTTACAGTTAATAGGAGATATAGCATGGTGTGTGTTTATCTTAACTGGAACCAGAAATCCCTGGTCCAGTTAATTTAAAGTAAATATCTATATGGTCATACTTAGCTCTACCCTTTTACTATTTGTTTTCTCTTTGTTCTTTTCACTTTCATTCTTGCTCTGCCTTTGCTGTCTTCTTTACTTTTATTTGAATATTTTTGTACCTTATTAACTTTTTTAAGTAACATCTTTTTTTATTATTTTTATGGTTCTTCAACAGATGATTATACCTGTACCTAAATTTTCACATTTTAGTTATTTTAGAAGCATTGAAACTATATAGATATCTTTCACCTCCCAGGACCTTTCTGTCATAGTAGTTATAAATCAATCTATCACCATCAGAAAATACTATGATAATATTATAATTGTTGTTTTCAATAATTATCTTTTGAAGAATTTACCCAGATACTTACCATTTCTGTTACTGTTCCTTTATTTCTGAAGATCCACATTTCCCTCTCCTTCTAGCCTGAATACACTGTATTCTTTTAAGGCAGGCCTTCTGGCAACACATTTTTTTTTTACTTTTTACTTTTTATTTTTATTTTTTTCATTTATAATGTCTTTATATTGCCCTTATTCCTGAAATATAATTTTGCTCAATATAAAAATCTAGGCTGACTATTTTCTTCTTTCAGCACTTTAAAGATGTTGTCCTACTGTTCACTGGCCTCTGTGGTTTCTGGTGAGACATCTGTAGTAATTAATGTAGTTTTCCCAATGCATATAAAATGTTATTTTCCTTTACTGCCTTAAAGGTTTTCTCTTCCTTGTCTTTGGTTTTCAGAAGTTTGGTTATGATGAGTCTCGCTTAATTTTCTTTGAGTTAATCTTGTTTGGCATTTGGTAAGATTTTAGAATGTGTAAATTTATATTTTTATTTCCAAATTTGGAAAATTTTGTCAAATATTTTCCTGCCCCTATCTCTATAATCTCTTCTTCTAGTACTCTGATGACATGTATATTGTATCTCTTGATATTATCCCGTGGCACTGTTTATTATGCTTTAAATTGCTTTTCACTGCCACCTTCAGATTTTATAAATGCTACTTGTGGTATCTTCAAATTCACTGAATCTTCCTTTGTCATCTCATTTTGCTACTGAGCCTATATAAGGATTTTATGTTTTAGCTATTTCTTTCTTCTAGTCTAAAATTTCCTTTTGATTCTTTTCTATTTCTGTGCTAAGAACTTTTCCTTATGGAGTACAATTCTACTAGAAATATTAAAGCCCTTGTCTGGTAATTTTAACATCCAGGTCATTTTTATATTAACATTTGTTGATTTTCACTTCTCTTGAGAATTGTTCACATTTATTTGGTTCTTTGTGGTAAATAATTTTGGATTCCATCAGCAACATTTTGAATGCTATGTTTTGATTATGAGTCCTATTATATAACCTTCTGGAGAATAATATTTTATTTTATATTTTTAAATTTGTGCAGGCAATCAACCCAGGTGGTTTCAGACCATAAGTTTGGTCTTGCCTTCTTTAATTGCTGGTTCCAATCTCAGCTATTCAGAGTCTTGCTGTGTTGCTGCGAGTCAGCTCCACATATGTAGAGGTTATAGATGAGCCTCAGATTAGTGTAGACTGATGCTCATAATTGGGATTCCCTTTTCTAGCTGTTTCCCTCTGAACAGTTTGCCAGACTCTCAGGCCCACGCACTTCCCCTTATCCAGTTACGTTGGTTTATACTGGAGTTTTTTCTTCCCACTTTTCTGTTCCTTTGGGCACTTGTGCTACTGGAACCTGCCTATGGGGCAAGGCCCTAAGAGAAAAGAGGACAAAAAAAG
>NW_007737392.1:28682-41448 GCF_000696425.1 Galeopterus variegatus | reverse complement strand
TCTCAGGCCCACGCACTTCCCCTTATCCAGTTACGTTGGTTTATACTGGAGTTTTTTCTTCCTACTTTTCTGTTCCTTTGGGCACTTGTGCTACTGGAACCTGCCTATGGGGCAAGGCCCTAAGAGAAAAGAGGACAAAAAAAGAGAGAGAGAGAAAACATCCTTTTACAGATTACTTCTCCTGATTTTTACTACTTTCCATGATCTACCTGCTCTAATTCATTTTTCGGACTCCTTGGATAATTGCTGGTTTGTATTTTATCCAGTTTTTTTTATTGTAGTCAGCAGGAAAGATAGTCCATAGTGGACATATCCTTCCATGCTGGGAGAAAAAACTCTGGAATTCTTAATTTCTGCTAATCAGATGGTTCTGAGGATTTTAGTTATTCCACTGAAGACATTTTTACAAAATAGAGTCACACTTGACAGGAAAATGGCTGAAAGACAAAGAAACAGAATAAAATTAATAAATGTTAACAGTTTTTATTCCAGAGGGAAAAGGTATCTAAGTATATTGCAATAAAACTTTAGCTTTAACCAATACTTCATTTTCTGGAAGTTCTCCTTAATATTGAAATCAAAAAACAGCATGCTATTTCTTTCAGAGAAATCTTATTTGAAAATAATAATAATAAAAAGTTAGTGTCATTGATGAAGTTTACCAGAGTCAGAAAAATATTAAACAAAACAATAAATATGGTCTACTTTTTTTTCATTTGCTAACATATGAGATACACACAAAACTCTTTACAATTCTGAGACTTCTGCTAGTAAGGATTAACATTGTCCTTCTTTAGATTCTTCATGCGCATAGAAATTAAATATATGTTCTCATCCATTCCTTGTTGTTTGGATTCCTAACAATCCAAACAGAAATAGCTGTAGAATGTGGTACAAGGGTTATTACTAAAACTGAGCATACCCTCCAAACAGATTAAAAGAGCTTATCTATTATTAATCCTGATGTTACCAAGCATATTAAATGTTGTTTTACCTGCTACAAGTAATTGAACTTGTATAACCACTGTATGTGCAAATACTGAGAATTAGGGACACTGCTGATTCATGTAGTAGATGGTTTGAGGCCCTGAGACCTTAAAACAATGCTATAAACTTGTTTATATATTTAAACATAAAAATAATACATTAAACAGCCTTTGAAGTCTTAGCTTTATATTACCTTATATTTAGTTGTTTAGTACATAAACTTAAGTAGCTGTCTACATCTCTGATTCAATTTATCATTGTGTTTTTAAAAGAGACATTCATCATTTGTATTTAATAATTGGTAAAACTTTATAGAAGTTAAATAGCTTTTTATTTATTTATACGGAAAATGTGAATTTAGCAATTACTATAAGATTTAAAATTGTGAAGTGAAAAAACATAGTCCCTAGACTTCAAGAAATGTAATTAAAATGAAAAGCCATGCAGTACAGATATCTCATCACTAAACCAAGCAAGATATGTTAAATGACCAACCATAAACGACTAAAATTCTGCCACTAAGTTTTTCTCATCTATGAAATGAGTTTGACACTACATCTTTTGAAGCTTCGAAAGCAGTTGCAAAATTAATGCTCTAGACTTCAGTACTGTACACCAATAAAGGACAAAAGAGAAATGATTGTTAGTCCCATGTTTATAATAAATGCTTAAAGTTTTCTAATTAATAGTAAGCTCATTAGCAGTTAACCAAGTAAAGGTGTTATCCCACCCTAAAAGTAACATATAAGCATTTTAAATTATGACTATGTAATTTATTAATAATACAATAATAAAATATAATTCTGTATAATAAACTATATAGAATTAGAGATTTGATATTATTACTACCCTATATAGGGCCAAAGTACACCTGAACACTGTAACATCTGTGTTTTATTTACTGAAAGATGAAATCTTTAATGGAGAAGCTACTCAAAATATTTCAAATGAGAAATGGGTCAAAGAAGATATTTAATAATGGGCACACTTAGTTCTTCAATCAGTTGAAAGCTGTCATTACAAGTTTAAATAAACAAAAGCTACATAATCAGAAAGAGGTTTTTTTAGAAGGATGAATAAGAAGAGATATATATCTTTTTTTCAATCTGGTGTGCCATGGAATTGTCCCCTCAGGTGTTACTTTTAAAAATGATCTTCTGGTCAAGTAATTTTAGAAAATATGGAATATCAAATGTTCTCAGAAATTTACGACATATTTGTAAATTTTCAGAGTTTTTATTGAGGCTTCATTACATAAGCATGATTGAGTGAATCATGGGCCACATGGTTGAACTCAATTTCCAGCCCCTCTCCCTTCCCCAAAGGTTAGGCTGATATCACCTGGCTCCAAGCCCCAACCTTTTAATCACATAGTTGGTCCTTCTGGCATGGACAGCCAGCTTGAGTCATTTTCTTAGCATAAATTGTGGATCACCTCATTATCATAACCTGTCAGTTATGATCTGAAGGGTCTACCATGAGTAACAAAAACACTCCAAGAGTGTGGAGGTTATTTCCCAGAAACCTGGGGCATATGCCAACAAAATTCTTCATTATCATTATCATAACCTGTCAGTTATGATCTGAAGGGTCTACCATGAGTAACAAAAACACTCCAGGAGTGTGGAGGTTATTTCCCAGAAACCTGAGGCATATGCCAACAAAATTCTTCATTGTAACAGTGGGCATTTGTAGAGACTCAAGAAAGCATCTCATGTAAGAAGAGCCAGTATTTACACATCTGCCCCCCCAAAAGGATTTCAACATCAGACTTTAATGCCAGCATTCAGGTAATAAATTCTGACACTATTGCCCCAAACTGTGCTGTCCTGACTGTGGGTGGAGAAAGTGGGACTGAGGTAAAACAAGGAGGAGGAAGGCATAACATCTTTTTCCACTGCTGATTTCTGAGCACTGATTAGTCAGTGAGCTGTGAGGGAGACAAGATTTTTTTAATGGAATAGTGATTCATCTATCATTTACATTGGGCTAGGCTGTAAATTTCTGAAAATGATATTGTGAATGACTGGGAAGCTTTGCCTTCTGCCCCATATTTTCTACACTGCCAGAGACAAGAAATCCAATACAGTAGGCTTAAAAAAGAATGGTGGGAGGAAAAAAAGAACTGTTTTATGATTTTGCCCTTTGTGGTTTGGCTAGTTCAATAATCTATTTGTGAATGCATCTTAATCCCTTAAGAAATCATCATTTAATTCTCACTGTCAATGCAAACTTGCTGAAGATGGAGTTGGAGTTGGTGGAGATTGTTGCAATACAACGACACGAGGTTGGCTTGATTCATACTCGACTTCACAGTTTCCCTCCAACCCTACATTTCTATCAGTTTTCGATATTGAGGGCATCACTGTGATGTGGAGTGTAGAGGCATTCACAGCAGCAGTCACAAGCTCCCCCCACCCCTCTGCTCCTTTACATTGGAGTTCATCCTGCCGTTCTATCAAAACTGTACTTTTAAATCATATGGCCATGATTAAAGCAAATATGTATACCATGTCAGAATATTTCAAATCTTCCTCTGTATTAATTCATTTAATTCTCGCAAGAAGCCTGTGAGTTGAGTTCTTTTATTATCAGCATTTTACCAATAAGGAAACTGAGATATAGAAAGGTTAAGTTTTCCAGAGTCACACAGCCATTAACTCTTCAAACCAAGACATTTATCCAACTATACTATCTTTAAATTCTGCTAATAATTCACTACTATTATGCTGCATGTGAAGTAATGAAAGTTGTACTATGAGTATAAGAATATATGAAGGGTAGTGTATTTCAGATTCCTCATTATATGGTTGAAGCACAGAATTAAACAGCAAGTTAATAAAGATAGGTGCAGTGTAGCAACTTCAAATTTTCTTTTCTTTTTTCATTTTTTGCAACCCCAATCTGATAACTACTTTAACAGAACTCTTTTGACTGTAATTATTTTTGCAAACTTTTACTGTGGTTTGTTTTAATTCAGGGGAACATTTCTTCCTCTGGAATCCCATGTGGAATCTGCTGCATGTCACTGAGCTAAAGTGGGAAGTCAGAGCCTTGCCTGATCCCCACACCTGTTCTTGTCTTGCTTGACATCTTTGTGCTAGTTCATGCTTCTCTTTTTAGAGTTTCTTTTCCCTTAGCAACTGTGATACTAGACTCCTCTAATTCTCATTGTACTTCATGATATCTTATTTTTGACTATATTTTGGGGCAGAGGGAACTGCAACTGTCCCTCTGCTCACACTTTAAATATAGTTTTATGGCAAGGATTTGCATGGAAGAAAAATTGAGCAAAGGATGTGGAATTTGAAGAGAGACTTGAAAGGTGCATAGTAATTTAACAACAAGGAAGAAATGAATAATGGGGATTACCTCAGGAGAAGGAGGAAGCAAAGTGGACATTAATTTAGGTTATAATATTTTTGAAATAAAAGGTAAAGGGAAAACATGTATCTGTTGAGTTAAATAGGATATACCTTTCTTCTTAATTAAAATAGTATTTTTACTTTCTTCACTGTCTTTAAGCTAAAGAGTTATGGTGTTCCCAGTGAGACTTAAGTCATTTTTATTTTAATAAGATAAGGAATCATTGAACCTAATTAACCTATCATTAAGAAAACTAGAGAGATTCCAGAATATGCATAATTCTTACTTAGGGCATAGAGAGAGGCAAGGAAGAAACTCGTCAACTTTCAACTCTTGGAGTTGGTACAGTATCACAACTGGAACAAATATAACAACATTTACATACAGCCCTTCTTCAGTGTTACTTTGCTTTCTCCCTATGCATATTTAAAGTAGATGCAATCCAGAACTTAACCAATAAAGACAGATTTGGGGGATGATGATCACGCCTTAAGATGCTCATAGGAGTAGGTGGTGACTATTGGTATGTCCAAAATAGCCTAGTTTATTTGAATTTTATGAAAATAATATGAAAGCATAAAGCTACAAGGAAGATTCCCTTTTTAGTGACTAGAAAATTATTAACAAGTGAATTGTCAATTTATTTAAACTGGTTGGGCAGATCAGAAACATGAGACAATAGGACTTGCATTCAAAGATGCAACTAGAGCTATGAATAATCAAGTATCGAGTGTATGATCAATTATTAAGCAGATTTAAAACCTTATTAAATATATTTACCCAGATCCAAATTAGTTTATATTTTCTGAGTATAGAAATATTAAAATATAGTCACTAGACTTTCTATAAAAGTAAAGATCATTTCTTTTATTACTTGAATATATTATGTTTACGTGGTGTAGCAATGCTCTTGGAAATTGTTATAAAACATCGAAATAGGAAAAAAGTCTGTCAATATAATGACCTCCTACTCCACTGAAAAACATTGGGACTGTCAATAATTATTGTGTAATTACATGTGTGGGTGTATACACATTCACACACAAAACAACATATGAGTATATATGTCAATAAGCATATGATGTTTTATTACAGTTATAGGAAAGCTTCACTAAGTAATAACTTTCTATAAAACAAATACTGTCTTTTAAATTATTATTATGACCAGAAAATGGCCCCTCACATTGTATCTTATGTAGAAAAATAGCTCACTAATTCACTACAGTGCAAAGACATTTTTAAAGAGAAGATAATCAGCTTTGAATAATGAATCTTAGTAATGGCAATATAAGAAAAAATCTGAAAGATAGCAAAATATATATTTTGGCACTGTATCTATATGTACAAGGTAGGACACTGTGATCTCAATTGTTAGTATGGATTTTTTTGTTTCAATTTATAAAAACCAATTTCACATTTTTGAAGTGAGTTATTATTGCATATCTTCATTTAAGGTCAGGCAAAATTTTGAACATGTTAATCAAAGAGAATACTTATTGTCATATCTTACTTCTGACATTTAAGAAAAACTCTTCATGCAAATTAAGTATGTGACTAAACTTCCAAAAGAGTTTATCAAATACTTAACACAGAAATACAATAAACTCCTCTATATTGACTGAAGTCCTTCATGTGCCCCCTCTCAAGTGCAAATTAGACTTAGATTTCTTCTCTTTGAAGTGGATTTATCCTTGTACATACGCTACTTTAAAGCATACTTATGTCTATCTGAATCAAAATTAAAGTATCACTTTAAAATATTTCAAGGCACAGGATTTTTATGTCCTATAAAAATATACCCAATACAGAAGGAATGTTAAATTCATCAAGCTATTTTCTGTAACTGATAGTTGGCTTTTTAGAAACTTGAAATATCAGTTCATTTTTTTCTAAGATAATTTCCTTCAAATACTTGACTTCGTTATCTCATCTGATTTTTAATGATTACCTATTTGGCTCTAATTTACAGAGTCTCTCTATTTATTATACAAATTGTACTTCATCAAATAGGAAACTTAATTGGGTATAATTGGGATGGAGGTGTTCTCACTCGTGTTTAATGAATTTTAAAGGCAGGAGATGGTGGCAACTAAGCACTAAAACCCACATTCTTCTTTCCACAGCAGTCCCCTTTTTGGGAGACTGGTAGTCAGATGTGGCAACACCTCACCGTCACTGGAGTTCACAGAGTTTACACTGCTAGAGTGACCACTCCAAATCTGAGTCTAGTATTTATCTAAGTATCCATTGGCAATCATGTAGAGCAGAAAATAGTACTGTGTTTAATCAAGAGTAAAGCCCAAATAAATAAGTAAAACCAGAATGCCCGACAAGGTTAAAATGATACCAAGAGACTAAGGGCTGCTTTCTTCTGGTTTAATAAATATTTGTTTACCTTCTATTATGTCTCATCACAATGCTGTGCTGTTGATTAAAAAATGAATAGGACATAGTATTTGCCCTTGAAGATCCCACAGATTCTACTCAGCTTTACACAGAGGATTTATCTTTGATCATGTCAGTTTTTTCTCCCTCTCTTAACTTCACATTTAACTATTTTTTAATGAACTAGACAGCATCACACAATCTCAAGAACAAAATATTGTTGCTTAGTTTGATAGAGTTATATCCTTAATTTATCTAATTTTGATGTGATATTTATCTCCTGTAGACCGTGTTTATACTTTTAATGAACTAGACAGCATCACACAATCTCAAGAACAAAATATTGTTGCTTAGTTTGATAGTTATATCCTTAATTTATCTAATTTTGATGTGATATTTATCTCCTGTAGACCGTGTTTATTCGTTTGTAGTCCAATAAACAGAAGAACAATGAAACTTTATCACATGTTTTAAATTTTATCTTAATTTCTACTAAGTGGTTTTTTGATCATAATTATTTTGGCATCAGAATAAACCTGGCTATTATTGTTTATCCAATATAAGCCTGTGAGACACCTGAAAACCTTCATATGACAAAACAATGCAGAAAATTTCATTACATTTCTGAAAAAAGTCATACACTTGCTGCTGTAGTCTGGTTCCCCAGGAAACAGACTCTGAGCTGGAGATTTGTGTGCCGGAACTTCATTAGGGAGTGCTTTAAGGATCAACTCCTGTATGGAAAAAAGAAAGCAGGATTGAGTAGAGAGAAATTAGGCTACCACACAGTTATGACAAAGGCCTAAGATGATCCCTTAGGTAGTTCTAGAACTAAGATGGCCTAGAAAATTGGCCCTAGAAAGGCATGGCGGCTGGATTTTTACACCCCATGGCATCCAGTCATGGGACACAGGTGACCATAGAAAAGGTGGTGTCACCTTGGGCAAGCAAATCTCTTCAGCAGTAGATAGTCACTAGGAGAAGTGATAACACTGTGGCACTACTGTCAATACTCCACACATCTAGAGAAATGTGTGCTTCAATTCTGAAAGGAGGTGGAGGGTGTCACAGAAGTACCCTGTGGCATGCATTAATCACATTTAGATGTATCCAGATTGAACAATATTCTCTGTTCTTGCATTTTTGGAATCAAGAGGTTGGGACACATTTTTTCATTGAAAATCCAAATATTTCCTCTTTGACATCACAGAAATCCTGGTGCCCTGATAGCGCCAAGATATATAATTCATCAGAACAGTACATTCTATTTCTATCCTTTTTTCCCTACTCTTGATTCTTGTCCCAAGTCTTATTTGTACACTTTGCTTGAAGCAGATCTCTGAGTAGCAATTAATGAAGTGTTCAGTTAGTCAATATGTCTCCTGTTAAAGGCAGAAGTGTTTCCCCAAAGCCAGAGTGGATGTGACCAAGTAGATTGTGAGCAGCCACTGAAATCTTGGTAGCAATTTGACGCAAAGAAAAGCACATGCTGGTATGCTTTTTTTGTAGAATAGCAGATAAAATGTTTTTTTTTCTTTCCAGTTTAAACCCAACTATTTGGCTAGACATAGTTGTAAACATTGATTAACTTTCACAGATAAATAAGTTATTACTCATTGTAAAAGACACAAGTGGCATTAAACAAAAAGCAGAATACATGCTGATAGATAATTTGAAAACTCAATAACTGAGTTTTGAAAAGTTCAAAATTGACTGCACAATGCAATAGTGAAAGAGATGGGAACAAAATGGAATAAGCATTATGCATTAAATAGTTGGATTTTATGGAAATATTCCTACTTGGTGGAGTATCACTGAGTACTTTCCTTGAGAAAGGCTTAGATAGAGCTGTAAATAGAGGCAGGTTGGGGATTAATGGCTAGAACCTAAGGCCCTGAATATTGAATCAGGGGTATGGAATATATCCCGGATTCAATCAAAGCAAGAAAGATTTAGAAATGGCCAATAAAAGCCCAAGCAAAAGATCAATACTTTTCTAATATCTAGGATTGAATGAGTAAACTGAAGCTGGTGATCAAATGTGGAACAGAAGACGATGGACCAACAATAAGTCTAACAGAATAATAAATGGTGTTACTAAACACATGGGCATTAAAGGAGTTGTGAAAACATGACTGCAAATCAGAACATATCTTAGCATCTAAGACATGAGCACTGAGCTTTGACAAATTTTTGAGAACCTATGCTTAAATTATATGTAGAGGAATATAAGTTGGTACATAAGGAAAGGACATACAAAAATGTTTTTTTATAGTGCACCTATATGTCAGATAATTGCAAGTACTCTAAAAATTAAAGAATAATTGTATCCTTTAGTTTGTGTACAAATGGGATAGGCATAATCATGTTCATTTTATATCTGAGGACACTGGCTTGGGAAAGTTAAGTAATTTACCCAAGTGGACACAGCCAGTAAGTAATAAAGCAGATTCTAATTCTTGTGCTTATAGGATCTAGGAATGGGATTTATGGGGTCCACGAGCTGTCAGGTATTTTTTTCTCTCCAAATTCTTTCTTGTTCTCCTAAGAACTGTCTTTAAAATAGGCACACAATATAATAAATGTTTTACTACACTCCACAACTATAGGATGACTTTTGAAATCATTTATAATTGTCATTTTTGTTAAAATATCTGTTACATTGTTAACTTGACAAAATTTGAAGAAAATGTACCAACCAGACATTATGATTATGGCAATAGTCTTTATCTATACAGGGCCCAGCATATATTAGAAAATATTCTAGAAAAAAGCAACAGAAATTATACTTACTCATTTTTATATTTATTTGAAAACAAAAGCTATGGCACCATCTAGATGGCAGGCATGAAGCCAGCAAAGCTAAAGAAAAATGTACAACTTTTCCAAAAGAAAATGGCCTGATTCTTGAGAAGGTAAAAATGTCACCCAAAAGTTTTGATGCAAAGCACCCTTCAGAATTGCTGATTAAATGGCAAATCAAAAGAAGTCATTTGAGATTGCCAAGAGCATAGTAAATTCATATATCCTGGGAATTACTCAGCTATTTCATAAATTTAAATAGAGGAAGGAAATGGAAGTACTGCCTCTGCCAAATGATGTCATAACTTCTGAATCACTAATCTTTTAAAAAATATTTTGAAGTAGGTTATTGTAGCTTTTTCAGCTAAGCCACTTTCTCTCAGCAGACTCCATATAAGAGTATTGGCTCTTCTCAGTAATCCGATGTCTAATCTTCTATGTAAGTATAAGTTGAGTATTAAAGGAGAATTTCTATTATGTTGTGCCTTTTTGGAAACAAGAAAGGGAGTAGATATACTTGAAATCTTGAATTATTTCTTTTCTAAGTAAAACTATTGAAGACGTCTTCTCAATCTGAACTCAAATGGAAAATATGTGGTGTCCATCTCATCAAATTTTGCTACATGAATGAAGGATACAACTACAGATGTCTTTGTCACTCATGGCTTTCTATGTGATTGTCCTTTAGTATCAGTGCCTCTGCTCATGAGACCAAAATGTATTTTCCTATAAGCATGAAAATCTTAACTTCATTATCAGGGTCATGAGAATATCCTGATTAAAGAATGTCTCTGGACAGGGTGATTTATAATATCCTTGTCTGCTATGTAGATGGTCAGTGGCTTTTAAAAAATAAGACATAGCTTAAAACTGACCCTTGGTTATAAATATTACTCGTTTTGTGAGGGAAAAAAAGTGTTCAACTTAGAATAATTCAAGAGGGAGGAATTCTTTCAGTGCTTCATTGTCTTGGATGATTTTGACCATATTCATGAAAACCTTGTTTCTTTTTATAAGATCCTGAGGTCACCATTATGGATGCTGTTAAAAGAACCATGTGGTCTTTTCCATACTGCCAATCTTGAGAAAGGAGATAGAGGGCTCAATTATGCAAACTTTGCAGAGCTGGAAAAAGCTCTTCTTCAAGATAGAACTGATAACTACAAAGCCTTGTCAATTTCTCTGTGGACAGAACTCTCCAGATACCTGAAAACAAAGAACACTTTAAAATATTTCCTTCAGATGACTTTAGAATTGAAATGTGGACTTAGAATACATTCCTTGCTAATAGAGACAGCATTAATAATTCAGCCCCTAACCAAATTGAGTTTAGCACCAAGGATATAGGAAAAAGGAAACATTGGGATATTATTTTACTTCAAAATAGTTGTGAAGAATTCTGGAATTATTTGACAGAATTCTACCTTTATCTGAAAAAAGTAAGTAGGAGAATTCTGACTACGTTTGAAACTACAGTCATTTGTGAGTCAGTTTTTTTCATTTCCAAAGTCATAAAGCATGCAAAATGTTCCATTTGTTTATGTTCATTATTATCAGAAAGAGGTACTTAGCTTTCAGTAAAGTCTCCTAGGAAATCGTCAACCAAAAGTATTTAACTCCTCAATATGATGATTATTTTATGATAAAATAGTAAAAATACAGTATAATAATAAAAAATAATACACATTCGTATGTCATTTTTTAACTCATAATACTAATAATATGAGTTCAGATTTCCACATTTTACAAGTGAGAAATGTATGACTCAGGGGAATTAATTGACTTGTTTAGGGTATGACAACTGGCAAGTGGCAGATGTAGGATTTGAACAAGTGTCTTCTTACTTGAAAGCATACACTCTGCAATTCTCCTTGAAGGAGAGGTAAATAAAGGGCTCACAGAGCCTTAAGGGATGGGCTAATTCTAAGTGATCTCTTAGAAAGATTTTTAAGGGAGTCAGTGTTTGAACTGGGGTTTGAAACAAGAGAATTTAATTGCAAAGGAAAAGGCATCCAATGCATGGTACAAAAATAAGCAGAAACTAAGACATGTTCTTGCATAGACAGGTTGAATCACCTGATACAAACTCTTTGTATGAGATTTTGAAGCATTATCACTATGGTCATCTCACTTTGAAAAATTAGGAAAGGAAGAGCAGATAGCCTTGGGTTGGGGGTTTCCCACGGCTTGTTGTTATAATTCACCTAGTTTGGATAAAACTAAGATTAGAGATTAGAGAGCATAAGCTTAGGTTTTAGATGTCTTTGGTTTATGATGTTACATGAATCAGAAAATTTGTAAAAAAAAAAGGGGGAAGTGTTAAAATTTTGAATATGGCTAAGTTTAGTCGATTTAAGCATGTAAGCTTTGAGTCCTCATTTCCTTCAAGTTGCATCTTCAGCAGTCACTGCTGGGAAGCCCCCAGTAGCCACTCAGGCCTTGCATGGTGGCAGAACTTTGGTTGTTCACTTGCTTTCCCCTCTCCCTGAGACTCAGAGGTACATCCCTATTTGTGTTGCCAATCATTTAGGGCTCATATCCCTTAACAGTTATTTATTTAGGCATAGGTACTTATTGCAATTTTGTCAAAAGAAACAAACAACGACAACAACAACAAAAAAAAAACAAGAAGTAAACTGGTTCAACCAAGAGGTCACCAGGAGAGAATTAAAACACCAACATTCTGCAATACTGCAAATGCAAGAACAGAAGGAGAAGGAACGTGGACCACTTGATGACATGAATTTGATGACATTAATTTCTCAAACCATAATACTTGGGGATTCTTATTTAGTGGGCTAAAAATATTCCTTATTTTATAGGGTGGTTGAATTAGAGTTTTCTATGCCTTGCAACAGAAATTATTCATAACTGATATATGACCTTAGTAAGATTAACTCCAATGAGATAGAAGCCCTTTTTTCTGATGACAGCATTAAAGCAAATTGTTTATTACATACTTAAACTAGAACATTTACAATAGGATCCCAAACACAAGATGAGTAACAAGGCTTAACAAAAAATTAAGGAGAAAAGTAGATATTTATATGAAGAGAGGCTCAGAATGACAATTGAGGTTTTTCCATAATGGAATATTAGCCTTGTATTATAGGAGTAATAATTCTGACAGCACTTCAGTAGAAAAGTAAGAAATTACAGAGATGAAAGATATATCAGAAATGGCAAATTAAAGATGGTAATAAAATTGAAACTAGACTTCTCTCTC
>NW_007737392.1:0-28329 GCF_000696425.1 Galeopterus variegatus | reverse complement strand
AAGATATATCAGAAATGGCAAATTAAAGATGGTAATAAAATTGAAACTAGACTTCTCTCTCTCACCATAAACAAAAATCAACTCAAAATGGATTAAAGACTTAAATTTAAGACTTGAAACTGTAAAACAACTAAAAGAAAACATAGACAAGGGGCTCATATTCAGAATATATAAGGAATCCAAACTCAGCAGCAAAACAACAAATAACCCAATTAAAAATTGGGCAAAAGACCTGAACAGACATTTCTCAAAAGAAGGCATACAGACAGCCAACAGATACATGAAAAAATGCTCAAAAACACTAATAATCAGGAAAATGAAAATTAAAATCACAAAGAGATATCATCTCAGTCTAGTTAGAAAGAATGGCTATTGTCAAGAAGATAGAACATAACAAATGCTGACAAGGATGCAGAGAAAAGGGAGCATTCCTACATTGTTGGTGAGAGTGTAAATTGGTACAGCCATTATGGAAAACAGTATAGAGTTTCCTCAGACAACTAAAACTAGATCTACTTTATGACCCAGCAATCCCTAGTGGATATATACCCAAAGGAAATTAAATGAACATATCAAAAAGACACCAGCACTCCCATGTTCATCATAACATTATTCACAATAGCCAAGAGATGGGATCAACCTAAGTGCCCATCAGTGAAGGAATGGGTGAAAAAAATGGTGGTATATATACATAATGGAATACTATTCAGCTATCAAAAGAAATGATATCTTAACATTTGCAGCAACATGGATGGAACTGGAAAACATCATGTTAAGTGAAGTCAGGTACAGAAAGATAAATACTTTATGATATCACTCATATATGGAATATAAGAAAAAAATTTTTGTTCTCATAGAAGTAGAGAATTGAATAATGGTCACCAGAAGCCAGAAGAAGGAGGAGATGATGGGGTGGAGAAGTGATGGACTAAAGGATACAAAGCTATGCTATCTACCCTAAATGAATCACTGTTCAGTGTATGCATGTATGCAGCATATGCAACAACATACTGTACCCCACTGTGGAGGATACTAACATTAATAAGCACATGTATTTCTCATGGCCTAAGTTATAGCTTAGTAGGACCACAGTCCTTAGTTTTAGAAGTACCAAAGCCCTTTAGCATAGGTTGTAGCTTAGTGGGGCCACAGCCCCTACTTTTAGAAGGGCCACAGCCCTGTAGTTTAAGGTATGGCCTAAACTTTCACTATTGTATATAGAAATGCTAAGCTTGGGAAAAACAGGAAACTTTTCCAGGACTAAAGTCTCTGTTGTAGATAAAAAATTGTAACACAGCAAAAACGCTTGCTCTAAGGGCAGTCATCCATGGTGTGGCTAAACCTAATGATGGGAAAGTATGTGAGCCAAAGGCTTCAAGGTTGATGGTTGGGGGTTGTTCCTCATCTGCCTTCAGTTGTTTCTTTGTTTCTCGGGGAACTGAGTGTTTCCATGATGATTATCTCATTGTTCTTTTTGTAACCACCTGTGTTCCTTTTCTGTAACTTTCTTGCCTGGACAATAAAAAGTGAGAGAAAACCTAATTCAGGGTTACTCCTAGGAATTCTTCTTGCTTGAAGAAATTGTTCCTGGGATCAACCCATTCTGGGCCTCTTACTGCTCTTGAGAAATGGACTTTGAATAATCTTTTGTGTCTCTGTCACCCTGAGAGAGGTGACACCCCACAAATGTGTACAAGTAAATGTTAAAACAAAATTAAATATATAAAAAATATCAAAAAACTAAAATATTGATGGCCACAGATTCTTTTGTTGCCACAGGGCAGACTGATGGACAAAAGATGGCTGCACATTTTTGACATTCCTTCCATTGATAGGATGGGGTTTATTACCCCTCCATTTAAATCAGAGCTGGCTTATAACTGCACTTGTCCCATAGAGTATGACAGATGCTGTGGCACTGTAGTGGTTCTGAGTCTTGCCAAAAAGAAGACTGATAGCTTCTTTCTTGCTGTCTTGGAGTCTTTGGGGCTGCCATGTCAGAAGTCTACTCTCCTAGTAAGACCACAGAGAGGAACCTAAGTAGACCAAGATGAGTGGCACAGGTGAGCTCATTCTTCCAGGTGTCCATGCCAAAAGTCAGGTATAAGAGTGAAGTAATCTTGGGCTTTGTGACCAACTCAATAACCAATTCAATACCACCAAGTAAGCACAGAAGAAGCCACATGGAGTGGAAGAATTGCTCAAATTCTTGATCCACAATATGGTGAGATAAAAATAGTTGTTATTTGAAGCCTTTCTTGGGATAGTTTTTTGTTTTGGGGGGGGGTTTGTTAACATATCAATAAATAATTGAAAGAGCTATCAATTCCAAAGTTATAATGGTATTATTATATTAAGTTATTATAACTTAAATCCAAGTTGCAAATGGATTAAAACATTAAGAATAAAAATAGGTAAGATACTAAAGAGAAAGTGAAAATATAGTATTGACTGAAGTTTATGATAAATTAAATTTTGATAGTTCAGTGAAGGAAAGGGAGGTGTGATAATTGATCATTTGACACCAGCCTAGAACACAGGAAACATTTTGTCAATTGTCTTAACCAATATCTGGAATGGAGTAGAAAGAACACCTTTACAGGGAAGAGATGTACAATAAGTTTTACATTTTCTGAGAATTCAGCTGGACCTCCATGGAAGTTTTAGAGTTCAGAAGATAAAGAAAACTGGAGATAACATTTAGAATTCATAGGCAAGGGAAATTGTTCATACTTTAAGAGTAGCTGATAATACCACAGCATACAGATTGAGAAGAAGAGGTGAGAGAGATGGATATAATTTTAAAGAAAGTCTCAATTTCAAAGGATTATAGGAGTCACAAAGCATATTGTAGTCTTTTTCCCTATTAAAATAAAGTTCTGCCTTTTCTTCCCACAACCAACTCATAATATACCTGAGGTTTACGATTTTCCTTTCATGGGTCATAATGACCAGAATTTTCTAAGGTCTATAAGAGCCTTACAAAAGTCCATAGATGCTGAAAAGTCCTGAGATGATTTAAATATCTTTGGATTACTTCTCATGTCCCAGGATAAACCAAAAATATTCGATTAATTCTTGAAGATTTCATTCAGACTAGGTTTTCATAAAACCATTGGAACTGTTTTATAATAAGAACAAATTTAAACATAAATAAGAATAAAAAAGGCCATGCTCAATGTCTGTTTTCTCTCTCTATAAGGATGTTTCAAAGCTACTGATGCTCAATGCATGGAAATAACATCTTAAATTCTATTATAATTCATGTATAAAGTAATGATTGAAGAACTCGTTGTTCTAACTTACTCACATAGGAAGTATATATCTTATATTATTTTTTGTATTTTTTTCAAAATTCACAGAGAAAAATTGTCTTTTTAGGCCTGTATACACTAAAAAAATAGTTTTTTATTTCCTTTTTAGACATCAACAAGATACAGTGTAGAATCTTGTTATTTTTTTGTGATTTATTAATCTACAGAAAAATCACATACTTAAGATTAAAAAAGGCAAGTAAATAATTTGAATTATTTCTCATTTGAAATACATTTGCCTCAAAAGCCTATATATTTGGGCCGGCCCGGTGGCGCACTGGAGAGTGTGCCGCTTGGGAGTGCGGTGGCGCTCCCGCCGAGGGTTCGGATCCCATGTGGAGACCGGTTCCCGCTCACTGGCTGAGCGTGGTACGGGCGCAACACCGAGGGTTGCGATCCTGTTGCCGGTCCCCGGTACGGGCGCAACACTGAGGGTTGTGATCCCGTTACCCGTCAGTAAAAAAGAGACAAAAAGGAAAAAAAAAAAAGCCTATATATTTTATTTAGGCTGCTATTTAAGCTACAAACAAAAATGTGTCAAATCCACAATTATGCCTTTTATTTTATTCCATTTTTATAACCATGAGGCATTTCTACAATATTTAAAGTTTCCTTATACTGTGTGTAGTAAAGTATTTCAAAATATAATTTAGATTTAAAATTACCTGAACCATAGCTTGCTCAAGAATATTTGAATCATTTTTCTAAGAATAGTTTCAGACAAAAGTTTGATTTAATGATGAATGCTCTTTCAACATAAATAAATCATAGTACTGAAGGTAAAGAAGTGTGTTATTGAAGTAAATTACCACTTCAGGGTGTCCTTGAAGCTTCAGCAATTTTATGGCTATATCTATAGCCTGGAAAAATGAATATTTTACAAATATTTTTGATGCTTATGGGCAAGTCAGTGTGAATGGTGACTCCAGCAATCAGGACTGCAGGTCTGGTGACACCTTCCTATAAACAAATAGGTATTCTTGGCAAAAATGTCTGTATTGTATTTTGTAATAATAAACTTTAAATTTAAGCCTATTCTCCCAGTTTAAATTTAAGAATTATCTTTTTCTTTCCCCTCACTCCTCATGAATGCCTCTCATTGTACTTAAAACTGAATAAACTTAACCCAGAGGTCTTTATGCATAAGATTTCTTCTCCATTTTTTTTTCTTTTTTTTATGTTTACACACATATACAAACACACACACATAATCTAATAACAAAATGTGACATAAGGCAATTCATAATACATTATCACTTAAAAATAAACAAATAATAAAATTTGTATGCTATATGCATTGATGAATAAATATAAATATATAAAATTAGCACATACCTAGTTTTATATAATTTGAATTTTTCTGATTCTAACAAAAAGGCAATATGTGTGTGTGTGTGTGTGTGTGTGTGTGTAGTATATGTGTGCATATGTTTATCAGTTCACATGTATATTCCCAGAGATATATTTTGCAGCAATTATAAACATATATTCATTATATCTAATCTATTACAAATGAAATTTTCCATCATAAAATTGTAGATCAGTGACATAATTTATCTTGAAAGGTGAGAAATATACTTATTTTCTTCCTTTTACCACAAAAATTACATGATGAGAGGTTAGATACCAATAAATCTGTAAATAATTTTAAAAAGTTGAATGATTCAAATGTCCAACTTCCTACAACTATTTGGGCATTTTCAAATGTATGTGGATTCAGCCCAGAGTGTCTTCTCTATGGAGAATACCATTTAATCTTTAATATTTCTAGACTCCTCAGTGGCTCCAAATCTCCCGGCTCCAGAATTCTCTATCGTTATGGGGGCAGACTTAAGAACCTGCGCTTTCATAGGAAAGGATGAGAAAGTTTTGGAGCTGCTTCAGAGTAGCAATGAGAATATTGTGATTTATTGGCTGCTGTCCAGGGAGACATGTAGACTGGATCTGAGCTCTCATTAAAGTTTCTGGGGCAGCAATTGGATTGGCTACCATTAGAGGATGCTATCAGGCCAAAGAGAAAAGCAGAAGGGTAGGTCCAGAAACTACTACAAAATTTCAAGGGAGCTGAAAGTTCCTATCAAGTGATAGTTTTCAACACATACTCCCCAACTACTTGAGAATATTACATAACTTTCCTGGCTTGCCAGAGACAGTGGAGTTTACCAAGGCACAGGACTTTCAGTTCTAAAACCAGAAAAATACTGGGCAAACTGGTAGACATTTGGTCATCTTACTATCACACAAGTGCTTGAAAAGAAATCATAGCCATGGAACAGGTTGGGTCAAAGAATATGTCTGCAAGCTGAGCTTCCAGATTGAACCTTAATTTAAGGCTTGAAATAGCTCTCTAAACTCAGTTGCTACAGACTGAATTGTACCCCTCCCTCCCCCCAATTCATATGCTGAAGCCATAACCTCCAATGTGATGATAGTTGGAGATGGGACCTTTAGGAGGTAATTAGGTTTAGATGAAGTCATGTGACTGGGGCCTTCATGATGGGACTAGGGCTTTTTAAAAAGAGACACCAGAGAGTTTTCTGTAGCTCTCTGTTTACCATGTGAGAACACAGCAAGCCAGGAAGAGAGCCCTGGCCAGGAACTGGATCTGCCAGCATCTTGATCTTGGACTTCCCAGCCTCCAGAACTGAGAAATAAATTTCTGTTGTTTAAGCCATCTAACTATGTTATTTTTTATGACATTTCAAGCTGATTAATACACCAGGGCTTTAGAGGTCAGCATTTTAATTTTTCTGGATGCCAGAGTTAAGGTAATACATCAGGCCTTTGAACAAAGATGAAGTCTCAAATGTCTGGTCCATATATAGAAGGGGGATAAAAGTAAATTGTATCCAAAGCTATGGATATAAAACGTAGGTATGTCAAATACAGATGTAATAGTGAGACATACTAAAGAAGCAAGGAACTGAAGCAGTGGATTGAATGGCCCCTAAAGTTATTGGAGCCACATGCCTACTATAACTGTTAAAGAGTGGGAAATCTTATTATGGTAGTTGAAAGGTGGAAACTTGAAGAGGTGATTAGATTGTAGTGCCATGCTGTAATCAATGGATTAATGGGTGTGGTTCTGAGGGCTTCGAAAGGAGAGTACATGAGAGCCTCTCTCTCTGCTCCACCATTTTCTGCCATTTGAGACCCCTGCATTGCTGTAAAGCCACCACTGAAGATGACCCTGACCAGAGCTGTTCTCTGGACTTTGGACTTCCCAGCCTCTGAAACGTAAGCAATATATTTTGCTTTCTTACAAATCACCCAGTTTCAGGTATTTCAGTTATAAGCAACAGAAATGGATGAATGCAGTCAGATACATCAAGACTTCTTTACTGCAAAGAACAGAATGCAAGAACTGGATCCATCATAACTTATATTTAAGGACATTAGACTAGTTAGAGTGAAATGTATTGAATGAATTTAGGAGATCAACCTTGGATATTCTGAGGTAGAATCTGAAGCATGCATTACAATGCATTACACTGATGCTTCACTTGTCCATGACCAAACTCAAGAATGGGGAGAAAGCTGTTAGGAATACTGAGGTATTATCAGACTCCAAAGTGAAAAAAGAGTTACTGAGGGAGCAGTAGTCACTGGCTAAGTGCAAAGCAGCAAGCAACATTCCTTGGAGGAGACCCCTAGAGTTTCAGAAAATCTTTAGGATTCAAGGTGACAATACATGTACGGAAAGTCTATGGAATATAATTACATATAATTTAGACAAATGAATTGATGAAAAGAATAGAGTCCGTGGAGTATTTGTCATGTAGTGAGAGTATTCTTTTTAGACTTCAACATCTGGGAATCATACAATTTAAAACATCTAGTAGTGTTGAATAAATTGCAATAATCATGCTTCACATTAGTAGCTAACTCTCAAGAAATAAGCTAACATCATAGAAGCCAAAGTTTAAAAGTAGCAAAAATCTAAAGTAATGAATTAAAGCTCAAGCTATGATTCGAGCACATTTGTCGGTCTGTCAGTCTCTGCAACCTAGAACTGATTAAGTGCAGAGATTTGTCCCAGCAATGTGAGCCTTTCAAATCATCCTCACTTGAACGGAGAACTAGGGAATATAGTTCTCCCTTCTGGAAACATATTCCAACAATAAGAGACATCAACTAAACTTGTCTCTTGTAGCCTTCAAGCTAGATGGAAACTATATTTCCACATGAGAATTTCTAAACAGTGTCCTTCCATGTTGTAGTTCAGGGTGTGATTTTTATCAACAATATTATCAAGTAAAGCACAATCACAAAAGTAATTTAAGAGGAATCACATTTGTAGCTTCACAGGTTGCTTTGCAAAAGCAAAAGCAAATCCTCCCTGGAGGAGCAAATCTTCAACACTGAACTCCCATATCTCCCATAAATAAAACCTCATGGATTCTCATGAGTTCACTGATCAAGTTATAAAACATAGGAGGACACAACCCATATCACATAGAGACATTGCTATTCCTAAAGAGCAGAAGGAGAACCCCAAACATTTCAATTTTAGAAAAATCTGTTAAAACATTTAAAATAAGTATTTTAAGGTAACCAAAGAACTAAAAGTTTAACATGATCACAAGTATTAGGCACATAAAATTAAATAGAGTATTTTTAATAATGAGAAACCATAAACACTAACACTAAAATCTCAAAGGATGTATTAAACTACTGATTAGAACTTACTACACCGTAACTTCATGAAATAGGCATTTCACAGAATTTGGCCAAGTAAGATCAACAGAAGCTTAACATAATGGAGAGGTTAGATAAATGCAAACTGTATGAAAATGCAAACTGTATTAGAGAAATGCAAACTATTATGAGAATATATAATACAAGTACTTCAAAAAGTTCATGAAAAGGTTCCTATTATCTTGTAATTCCATTTTTCCATGAACTTTTTGAAGTACTCTCATATGCATAGTATACATATGATTGAATCACATTCAATAGTATTTAGTCATTTTTCCAAAAATAATATTAAAAATATTTTTTTTAATTTGGGAAGTATTAGAAAATCAACATTACTCATAAAAATAGGTTCACAAGTAGTTAAATTGTATTAAGTCTACAAAATAAAAGTCAAGAAGAATATTATTAAAGCAGCTAGAGAGAAAAGACAAATTCCCTAATGAGAAATGTCAATTAGAATGACAGTCATCCAAACAGTAGCAATTTAAACCAGAGAATAGTGGAATTATATCTATATAGTACTTCTGTATTTGTTAAACAAATAGAATTAAGAGGCAGCAAAAACAAGTTTAAAAGTTGGTCCTGACAAATATTCAAAGGGGGGGGGAATTATAATTTGATACAAAATCTGACAAAGATTAGAGAACGGTGGAACTTTCTACAATTCTATCTGTATTAACTATAACCTAAAAAGTAAAACAAAGCCAAAGACAGTATGAGAAGGTAAGTTAGAACAGGCTAGGCTAATACTGACAGGATTAAAGAAAAAATAAAAATAAAAAATAAATCCTTAATACCATAAGTGTGATTTTCTCATTCAAGCACCGTCCACTGAAGGTTTGGTTGGTTTTCCAGGGCATCTGTCCTTCATGCGGTTATTTAACACTCAGGTCTATTTTCAAGACGTGGCTTTCCAAACTCAATTTGAAGCAGGGAAAGAAAGAATGTGGAGAACTCAGACCTATTCTTTATGTTTTGGCCTGGAAGTAACTAACATGCATTGATCAATTGGCCAGAATTTGTCACACAGCCCCACCTAACTGCAAGAATCCTAGGAAATGCAGGGAAAAGACTTCATGAGTTTTACCACAACAAGACAATGCCAAACTTAGTCATGAATTTACATGAAATAATTCGGAGTTTCTTCTTCCAGGAATTAATAACCTTGATTAATATCCTTAGTTAGGCATAGAGATCATGCAGGGCCTGTGAAAGACAGGAAACATAAACCTATAAGAAAAACACAAGTCTGGTGGACATTTTCTAATTGTCAGGCATATGCTAAGTGTTTTACATACATTATTTCATTCAATCCTCAGAGCAACCCTATGAGATAAGGACAGTATGATTATTTATTGTTAGAGATAAAGAAACTAAATCTCAGAGATTTTAAGTTACTTGCCCCCTGTCACACAAAGCAGAGAGATAACTTTAACACAGATGGTTTTACTCAAGAGACTGCATTTACTACAGTGAGGTGAACATCCAGGCTCCACTCCTTTCTAACTGTGTGATCTTGGGCCAGTAATTTAACCTTCCTAAACTTCAGTTTTTCCTCTGTAAAATGAAATAAGTACACTAACAAAGAAGTTTTCATGATTATTAAGTGTAGTTTTGAGGTTTATATGCAATAAAGGAGGATTAAATCCATTTAAAATGTGTAAAAAATGAAATAAGTACACTAACAAAGAAGTTTTCATGATTATTAAGTGTAGTTTTGAGGTTTACATGCAATAAAGGAGGAGGATTAAATCCATTTAAAATGTGTAAACCAGAATGTTTAACTACAGTGAATAACAATATCATCTAATAACGTGAATCTCCAAAACTTCCTGGAGGGGCTATTAAAGAAGCCCAAGCTGCCTACTACTCAGCACGTACTGGGCAATCTGTGATCATATTAACATAGCATAGGTCATAGTAATAGTCCTTTTTCAAAGTTTCCTATTTTAAGTAACTCCTTCTAAATGTATAAAACTACAATTGTTGTCTTTCACAAGATGGCCTGAGAGAAAAGGGACGCTTTTAAAGGTAAAAGTTGCATGAGCTTGGAGAAACTTACGTTGAGTGAAATAAGCAAAGCACAGAGGGATAAAAACTGCATGTGCTCACTTATAAGTGGGAGCTAAGAGAGAAAGAAGGAAGGAAAGAAAGACCTCAGTGGTGTGCTGGACTTGCAGAGGGAGAGAGCATACTGAGGGATATAAAGTGGGGTGGGAAAGGGGGATGGGGAGGGAGGTCAGGGATAATTGGGGGGATAATTGGGTGGGAGACACTGGGTATAATCACAATTTGTGGCAATGCGCATGGTGCCAGTATGGATCTGGCCACCACATCTGCAATGATGAATATTCATAACCAATTAAAAAATTAAATAAATAAATAAATAAAATTTTAGTAATTTATTCTGTAATGATTATTTTCACCAAAAAGTATTGCGATTATGAAAGCAAGAAGGTGAATAAAGTTTCTGCATGTAAAAAAAAATTAATTAATTAAAAAAAATAAAGGTATGAGCTGGGAAATTGTCATTATTCTGGGCTTGACCCTATAATCATTATTTTTCCAATTAGATAAGTTTTACACATGACTACAGCGATGGAAAATGTGAAAATATTTTTTTTTTCTATTCAAAGAATCCAGAGTGTTTGTGGGAGAGGTTATATAATGAACTAAATAGCAACTCTAAGGTAATATATTAACATCACAGAATCATAAGTTTCATTTCTGCAAGTCACACTCTTGATTAGTTTGATTGAAGAATAAGCCTAAGGTCATAACACATAACAGGGAGGAAAAAAAAATGCTTTTTGTTAAAAGTCCAATTTATGAAAACTGCCTCCATTTAGTAAAAGGTGTGATAATATTAAAAATGCATGCATAACAGTGATTAAGTTATTTGCATCGATAATCGAAATCAGCATAGCATTTTGTGGACGTTTTATAAATTTGAATGTATTTCAAATTATGTTCTTAATAATTTTGATGACTTTTTCCAAATTACTTCTAACTCAACTGATTCACTGGACCTGATACTCCAGGCAACTATTCTTGATTAGCTTTTAAATGAATAATAGGTCTTAGAGAATAAAATCTAAATCATGGCAACATGCAGAATTAGGGCTTTAAAGAAATAAATCAATGTCAGCATGATGTTGCCTCCATACGTTCATGTTTCTCTTGCTGTTTATTATCCAAACTTGGCTGCCATGGTAATTATTTATGCTGTGAATTATTGTCATACTGTTAAATACAGCTTTGAAAATGACAAGACCAATATTTTTTTTATTTCTCATCAACCAATCATCCAGCCTAGAACCAACAAAAGTAAATTATATTTCTGTTAAGCATTTATTGAAAACACTGTATGTTATCATTCAACCTCTTAGAAGAGGGGAGCCAACTGGGGAGCTAAACAAAGTGAATGAAAACAGCTTGGAGTCCCTTTCCTCAAATCCCATTTAAGATACATAAGAAATGGCCTAAAATTGATATTCCATGCCACTACAATAAGAAACAAGAAATAAATTTCTGATTTTCATCTCAATAACTGCCTCTCCTGCAGATGTTTCCATCTCAGTTTCTCTTTTACTCTACAACTGAGTTAGTTCTTCCTTCAAATATATCCGATCTCTGACCACTTCCCTCCAGCTGCACCGCTAACACCTGGTGCAAATCACTATCGCCTCTGCTCAGATTCTTGCAGTTACCCGAATACTTGTGCCCTCTTCTGCTTTTGATACTCTTTCATCCCTTCTCAACCTGCTAGGCACAATGACAACATTAAAAACAAAATCCTTCTTGCTCAAAACCCTGCAATGTCTTTCTAGTTCTAGAGTGAATTGAAAGTCAGCCTAAAAGTTTGCAAAGCCTTATAGGACCTGGTACCCACCCACCAATACCTCTGTGGCCTCATGTCATACATTTCTCCCCTTGCTTGCTCTGCTCTGGCTATATTGGCCCTCTTCCTGCCCCTCAAAAATGCACTCACTTTTACTTCAGTGGGTATTTCTCTTCCTACGGGATACAGATGTGGCTCTCCACATTCCACCTCCTTATGGGGCAGGACAGAGTAGGGACACACCCCATAGAGGCTGCTCATAAATATTCAGACTGGATTGGCCAGGGCATGTGTCCGGCCTTAAAAACTAACGCCACCTTAAGTGACGTTACAAGCGGCACCATTATGGGCCCACAAGGGCGTATTAACGTGGCAGCCTAAGACGGCGCCAGGAGGAAGTAGGGTGGGGGTGTCTGCGGGAACCTTGCCTTAGCCCTTATTGGCCAAATACTCGCTTGCCTGCTCGTGAACACTGCGTGGTTGCAATAGCTAGGCACTGAGACAGGATGCATGCTCTCGTAACCTTTAAGTTGATTGGAGCATGTAAAAACCTCCCTTCCCCATTTGCCTTTAAAAGCAACTGCTTGTGTGATAATAGATGGAACTGCTGGACAGAACCCCCCTCCGTGTCTGAGTGTCCTTTAACGGGCTGGTTGGGGTTGGCGGCTGTGCTCACCTCTCTTCACGGCTCTCTTCCTCCATCTCTCCCCTCCGTGTCTGAGTGTCCTTTAACGGGCTGGTTGGGGTTGGCGGCTGTGCTCACCTCTCCTCACGGCTCTCTTCCTCCATCTCTTCTCAACAGGGACTGGGGAAAGAGGAATCGGGGCAATCTGCCCACCCACCAGAAGGGACACCAAGGGAGAGACTGATAGCAAGGCAAGGGCTGTTCGGGTCAGCTGGTGGTGGACCCGACAGGCCTGCACACTAGGCAGGAAAGGAGGGGCAGAGGTGGGCCATTAAGAGTTGTCCCGTGGGACGGAGAGTGTGGGGAAGGTCTGGGGCACATGCGTCTCTTTCTGGTGGAGATGCCTGTGCATGCTGTCATGCACCTTCACTTGGTAATAAAGCCCTGTCATGTTCCATTTCTCTGTTTCCCTCTTCCTTTCTTTTTTCTGGTCCATGAAAGATTCCTCTTTCATGGATCAAGACCCTGGATATGCTGCCCAGCAACACTTACACAAATGATTCCTTCATTAGAACCCTTCCTCACTACACCCTTTTAAATTTCTTACACACACAGCACACTCTAGCTTCCACTTTCTTTAGCCCCTTTATGTTTTATTTTCCTTCATTGCACTTACCATTATCAAACTTAACTATAATTGTATTATTTTTCATTGAGTCTGTTTTTCTTAATCCTCATAATGAAAAGCTACTTAAAGCCAGTGAATAAAACGTGTCTGTTTTATTCACTACTGAATTTCCTGTACCTAGAATAGTGCCTGCATGTTGAATGAATGAATAAATGTTTGCAAATGTGTAGCTGAAACATTGAGAACCTCCCCATTCAACACTCTAATCAGAGTTGCCTGTGTCACTGTGCTCTACGAAACATACAAACTTATCTACATCTGCACATATCCTCTCCTTCTTAGGTCCTGTTACAATTTTCTCCATTCAAAAGCCAAACTTTACCCTTGTTATGCCCACAACAAACATTTACTTACCTAAATGAGAACTTTAATCTTTTAACTTCTAAACATGTTCCCATTTATTAAACTTCTTTTAGTTTTCTACTCCCCCTTACACAGCTTGGATTAGCCTTATCCTACTTGGCTAACCTTTTGTCAATAATCTCCCTGCCTCAGTCTTTTCATTATATCCATCTAGCAAAACAGAAATGTAGCTGAACCAATTCCTCCAGGCCTGAATCTGGGCATTATTGGGGAATTCAAACACTCAGTCTTACTGGCAGTCCTACTACATGACTCAGGTAAATTCTGATCACCTCTGTGCTAAATATTTCTATTTGCATGTCTTAAAATACAAACACGTAAATAATAGCACAGCAAACATTTAGAGAAGACTTATTTCTAGTGAAGTCCAGTAATTAATTCAAAATTAATTAAAGGCAAGAACTGAACAGAGTCCTAATTCATTAATTAATTAGCTATGGAACTAAAACTTTCATGATTAACATTCTTCAACTATTAAAACAAAGAATCAAAAACTAGTAAAATATAGTAAGCAAATACATTTGTGATGTGGCCTTTGATGCAATATCAATCAACATAATCAAAATTAGTTTATTATTATCAAATCAGGAAATTCAGAGAATGTTCGTTCATTAAATTCCTAGAAAATAACCTATATTTTAAACATTTCTACAACTGAAGCTGACTTTTTCCTTCCCATATAAGATCCTTTATGTTTAATAACTCAGCAATCTTCCTCAGTGCTAGATCTTAGACACTTAACCCTCAAACAGAGGTAATATCATATAAATTAAAGGCCAAGAGCACACTGCCCTCCAATTGCACGCTGCATCCCTCAGGCATCTGTGGGTTTATTTTTCAAACCCACTGCCTATTTTGATTTTATTGTCACACCCCATATAAGGGAAAACGTATCTAATCAATAAAATCAGTAAAATAAATAAAATGCATCACTACTATTCAGCAAATGAGAAAAAAAAAATAACCCTAAATACAAATTTAGAGTTACATGAATTCTTATTAATTAAGTAAAAAATCTGATTAATCCAATTGGATTAATGCCAAATATCAACTGATATAATAACTAATAGAATAAAGTATATTGGGCTACTCCAAACTTAGTCCAGTAAATGTTTCCCATATTATGTTCAAATAGCTTAGGCTTCTAGAACTCTGCCTACTAAATTAACAATTTGATCAAATCTATAGAATAAGTTGGCAATGAGACCTAATTAGCCTTCCATTGCATTTTAATCTTTTAAATTATATTTTTGAAAATTTCCTAACATAATTGGTAGCATACTATATTCGTTCATTCACGCTGCTATAATATCTACCATAGATCAGGTGATTTATAAACAACAGAAATTTATTTCTCACAGTTTGGGAGGTTAGGAAGTCCAAGAGCAAGGTATTGTCAGATTCTGTGTCTGGTGAGGGCCCACATTCTGCTTCATAAACAGCCATCTCTTTGCAATAACCTCACATAACAGACAGGGTGATGGATACCTCTAAAGTCTCTTTTATAAGGACACTAATCCCATTCATGAGGGATCCATCTTCATGACTTTACCACTTTTCAAAGGCCCCAACTCCTAGTACCACCACCTTGTTTCAATATATAACTATAGGGGGACACGTTTCAGTGCATTGCATTCCACCCTGGGCTCACCAAAATTCATGTCCTTCTCACATGCAAAATATATTTATTCTACCCCAATTACCCCAAAAGACTCAACTCATTCTGGCATCAACTCAAAAGTCCAAAGTCCAAAGTGCCATCTAAATGTCATCTAAATGTTTTCAAAGGCCCCAACTCCTAGTACCACCACCTTGTTTCAATATATAACTATAGGGGGACATGTTTCAGTGCATTGCATTCCACCCTGGGCTCACCAAAATTCATGTCCTTCTCACATGCAAAATATATTTATTCTACCCCAATAACCCCAAAAGACTCAACTCATTCTGGCATCAACTCAAAAGTCCAAAGTCCAAAGTGCCATCTAAATGTCATCTAAATGAGATACAGATAAGATTCAAGGTATGATTTATCCTGAGACAAATTCTCTTCCAGCTTCAATCCTGTGAAATCAAACATATTACGTGCTTATGGTAGAAAAGCACAGGACAGACATTCCCATTCCATAAAGGAAAAATAGGAAAATATAAAAGGGTAATAGGTCTCAAGCAAGTCCAAAGCCTTAAGGCTAGAGAATAACCTTCTTTGGCTCAATGCATTGCCCATAGAAGCTGCAATCCCACCACTATATTTTTTCTAAGTAGGGGATGGGTCCCCAAGGCTCTGGTTATCCTGCTTTCATGCCTTTAGGCATCCCCACTGCTATAGATTGGATGCACCTTCAACCTCATTGAAGCTTAAATCCCCACTGTAATTGTTGAGAGGGTGGGAAATCCTATTATGATCATTGAAAGGTAAGGCCCTGAAGAGGTGATTAGGTTGTAGGACCACGCTGTAGTGCCTGGATTAATAATGGTGATCAGGGGCCTGGTTCTGAGAGCTTAAAAAAAGAGCACACAAGGCAATCCTTCTCTCTTCCCCCCATTTACTGCCGCATGAGACCCCTGGGTTGCTCTAAATCTACCACCAAAGAAGACTTCCAGCCTCCAGGTATTTTGTTATAAGCAACAAAAGCAGACTAGTACACGAAATTGGTACCAGAGAAGTAGAGTGTTGCTTATAACAAATACTTGAAAATGTGGAAGCAATTCTGGAACTGGGTGTTGAGGAGAGGCTGGAGGAATTTGGAGAAACAGGCTAAAAAAAAGCCTAGATGCTGGTGAAAATTTAGAAGACAAGAAAACCAGGGAAAGTTTGGAACTTATTAGAGACTGGTTAAATGGTGGTGAGCAGAATGTTGATAGAAATATGGACAGTAAAGGCCATACTGAGGATATCCCAAATAAAAATAAGAAGGAGTTTACTGGAAACTGGAGCAAAGATCACCCTTGCTATGAACTGGCAAGGACCTTGGCTGCATTCTGTTCATGCCCAAAGTTCTTACAGAATGTGGAACTTAAAGATGGTGAACCAGGGTATTTGACAGAAGAAATTTCTAAACAGCAAAGCATTCAGGAAGCTGCATGGCTGCTTGAAACAACCTGTGCTGAGTTATGGCAGCAAAGGCAAGACATAAAGCCAGATTTGAAATTAAAAGGAAGGCAAAGCATAAAGATTTGGAAAATTTGCAGCCTGGCCATGTAGAGAAGCTGAGAGCATTTTTAGGAGAAAAGTGCAATGATGCTAAGATTAGTACGAAAGAAAGAGATTATCAAGAGAAGGGGGAAGAGGCCCTGAAGTCATTGAGAAGACTCTGGGATCAATCCTTCTATCACTGACCCACAGGCCTAGGGAGACAGAATGGTCTCAGGGAGCAGCACTGAGGTGCCCTCCACAGGCTCACTGCCTGGCTGCTTTGGCTGCTCCAGCTATGGCTAAATTGGCCCCAGGTGTGGCTGTACATGCAGCTTTAGAAAATACAGTCTGGAAGCCTTGGCAGTATCTATGTGGTATTAGGTCTTCAGGCTCACAGAATTCCAGAGCTGTGGAGGCTTGGGAGCTTTCACCCTTATTTCAAAGGATGTATAGAAAGGCCAGGGGCCCCAGAAAGAGACCTGTCACAGGGGTGGAATCACCTCAGACAGTCTTCACTAGAGCAATGCTAAGTGGAAATGTGGGGTCAGAGTTGTAACAGAAAAACTGCAACAGCACTATGCCTAGTGGAACTTTGAGAGCAGAACCACCATGGAGACCCCCAGACCTGTGGAGTTACCAGAGTGGAACACCAGCCTGGGAAGAGCTGCAGTGTGGCCTGAGATCAGGAAAACCATAGGCATAGAGCTGCCCAACCCCCATACCAATGTGCAAAGGACATCGAACATGGAGTCAAAGTACATGTTTCACCAGCTTTGAGATTTAATGCAAGCCCTGCTGGGTTTTGGACTTGTTTGGGACCTGTTACTCCTTTCTTTTGGCCTATTTCTCCTTTTATGAAAGGAAATATGCTCCCTATGCCTTTCCCACCATTGTATCTTGTAAGTAGATAACTTGTTTTGAATTCACAGATGGAACTTTGAACTTTGGACTTTTGAGTTGAAACAACTTAAGACTCTGAGGATGAAATGAATATATTTGCATGTGAAAGGGACATGAGTTTGGGGGGTTGGGGGCAGAAGACTATAGATTGGATTCCTCCTCAACCTCATTGAAGCTTAAGTCCCTGCTGTAACTGTTGAGAGGGTGGAAAATATTATTATTATAATTTGAATGATGGGGCCTTGAAGAGGTGATTAGATTGTAGGACCATGACATAGTGCATGGATTAATGATGGTGGTCGGGACATGGTTCTGAGGGCTTGAAAAGGAGGGTGAACAAGGGAATCTCTCTCTCTTTTCTGCCATGTGAGACCCCTGTGTTGCTGTAAAGCCTCCACCAAAGAAGACCCTCACCAGATATGTTCCCTGGACTTTGGACTTCCCAGCTTCTGCAACTGTAAGCAATAAATTTTGTTTTCTTACAATTTGCCCAGTTCCAGGTATTTTGTTATAAGCAACAGAAATGGACTAGTACATCCACCTTTCTTGCCTTGCTGGGTACAGCCCACACTGCAGCTCTCACAAGCTGAAGTTTCATGCCTATTGGTCTCCTCAGCTGAAATCTCATGCTGGTGGCTCTACCAGTCTTGGGTCTTAGGGACAGCCCTGCCCCCACAGTTCTGCTGGGAATTCTTGTGGCACCAGCCCTGGACAGGTTCTCTGTCTGGGCTGTGCACCTGCATCTTCCATCATCTTTTGAAATCTAGGTTGAGGTAACCATGCTCCCGTAGCTATTGCAGTTTGTGCACCAGCATAAATGACAAAGTGCACCAAGAGGATGCTGCCAAATGCCTGCACTCTATGAAGGGACAACCACTGTGGCCCACACCACCTGGGACCATCACAGCTATATCCCTTGTGCACCAGCATAAATGACAAAGTGCACCAAGAGGATGCTGCCAAATGCCTGCACTCTATAAAGGGACAACCACTGTGGCCCACACCACCTGGGACCATCACAGCTATATCCTGGTTGCCAAGCAATGTGGCATGGGAATGTGGGGAGAAAAAGCTTATGATGTGATGCAGCTCCAGGCAGTGCACACCCAGGCCCTTTAGGTGCAGTCAGCCCCTACTTTAAAATCATTCTGAAGATCTATGAATTGGCTTGGGGTAGCTCCATTGTCTCGAACAATAGCTCTGGGCTTCTGTTTAGATAGCTGACTAATTTCCTTATCAGGTGTTTGTTTGGGCACACCCTTTGTGTTCTCTCCAGAGCAGGCTCTCTCACTCTTTATAATATGAACAGGCTGAGAATGTTCCAAATATCTTAAGTTTTGCTTCTATTTTGATTAACAATTCTGTCTTTAAGTCATTTGTCTCTTCTATATTCTGCCATTAGCAGTCAAGAGATGCCAAGTCATAATCAACATTTTCCTTAGCCAAATATTCAGTTTTATTGCTCACAAGCTCTACCCTCCAAAAAACACTAGAACACAAAAACAATTTAGCTACATTCTTTACCACTTTATAAAAAGAATTGCCTTTCTTCCTGTTTTCTGTTCCTTGTTGTCATCTCAGACCTCAGCAGAATGTCCTTTACTGTTCATATTTCTACCAATATTCTATTCAGGCTTACTTAGGTGTTTTATAAGAAGACTGAGGCTTTCTCTAAAACTCTCCTCGTTTCTAGCTCAGCCTTCACCAGAATCACCCTTAATGGTCCATTCCTGGCAATATGGGGTTTTTCTATGTACCTCAAACTCTTTCAGCCTCTATCCATTACTCAGCTCTAAAGCTGCTTCACATTTTTAATTAATTGTAATGGCAGCACCCCCATTTCTCTGTACAAATTTTATACGTTAGTTTGCTAGAGCTCTTATAACAAACCACCATAGATTGGGTGGCTTATAATCAACAGAAATAAATTTTCTGTTCTGCACACTGGGAAGTCTAAGATCAATGTTCTGGCAGATTTGATGTCTGGTGAGAGCCCACTTCCTAGTTTGTAGACAGCCATCTTTTTGCTATAACATCAAATAACAAAGGGGGTGAGAGATCTCTCCAGGATCACTTTTGTAAGGACACTAATCCCATTCATGAGGGCTCCAGCTCATGACCTAATCACATCTTAAAGTCCCTGCCTGCTAACCCCTCACCTTGGGAGTTAGGATTTCAACATATGAATCCGGGGAGACATAAACATTCAATCCATTACAAATACTTTTTTTTTTTCTTTTTACTGGTAATTGCATTTTTTTTAAAGTACAATTCATCCAAATAAAGAAGACAAATTTTCTGACTTTTTTTTAGTAAAAATATTAATATCCATTCCTCAGTCAATTGAAAGAACTTCCATTTTATTACACATAAACAAAAGCAAAAAAAGATTTATATTTACATTTATCATATACCTGTAAGAAAATAACAGGAAATACAGCTTTATAATTTTACTCTTTTTATTGATAATCCTATTGAATTTGTTCATATACATGTATTTTTATTGTATATAGCTATTTCTCCTTACTCTGGCACTAGTTCATTATTCGTAAAAAAATGAGTTTGCTGTATATGTAGTAAATTCTTGTATACGATATGACCAAGGTAAGAAATTCTTCTCTGGTCATATTTCAAAGCAACTATTTTCAGAAAATTTTATTTGCCTTTAGCTACTTTAACATTTAATACTGTGGCTTTTCCACCTATAAAAAATTTACCTAAATTTTATCTATATATCTTTCTATAGAGTTATGTCATGTATTAAATGTAATTCTCATCAATGTCTTTAAGTGACATATTTGTCAGAAGCTCAAACCCAAAACAAAGACTTGAAATGTAATAACTTTTACTGTCCTATGTCTGTTCTGTATGTTTCCTGCACATAATCATGTGATTCATAAATATGGCTCTCTGCTCTATATATTTGAAAAGAAAAAACAGATTTCATGCAGAGTAATGTCATGCTAAGCCTGAAAACTGGCCATATACTCAAAATCTTCAGCTCTGGTAGACCCTGATGTGGTGAATTAGGTCACCTTCCAGCCAGGTCATATATGCTGCAACCATAAGGCTTGTTCTCCAGCCTCCTGATTGCACCATGGGAACGGCCGTGCTCCCAATCCACTGGAATGCTGAGACAGCAGATAAGGACACTGACCTGTCTTGATACACATCTAAAGCAGTCTGAAGCCTCAAGGAAATGGTTTTATGCTCCTCCTCTCATGAAAAATAAGCTGGCAAAATTGGGATGAGGCCAAGCATTTGCACATTATAATGCTGTTGAATCCCAGGCCCTGACACCATCAGGGGAAGGTCTGGTGCTTACCCAATCTCCCAGTTTAAGAAATATTTCCTTCCTCTCCAGGTACCTAATGTCTGTGCCTGTTAGGTCCTTATGCACTGAGTCATGATAAAATATGTAACAGGAAATCTGAACACCTACATTCAGATCATAGTATGTAGGATCTCTGAATGATACATAAACTTCTCCACTGAAGCTAGAAATGGATCCTCATGATCTTGCCACTTAATAACTAAAAATACAAGCTACTGGGCAGCAAACACATTTGTCCTGCTGGCACATTATTTACCATGAGATTATCTTAGTAAACAATGTGCCAGCAGGACAAATGTGTTTGCTGCCCAATAGCTTGTATTTTTAGTTATTAAGTGGCAAGACCATGAGGATCCATTTCTAGGTTCAGTGGAGAAGTTTATGCATCATACAGAGACCCTATATACTAAGGTCTGAATGTTTGTCCCCTCCAAAGCTCAGGTGGGAGCTTGATTCCCTATGAGGCAGTGTTAAAAGGTGGAGCCTTTAAGAAGTGACTAGATTGTGAGGACTGTGCTCTCATGAATGAATTAATCCATTCATGGAGTAATGGATTAATGGTTTAATGGGTTATCATGGATGTTGACTGATAGCTTTATAAGGACACCAAGTAAGCTTGTAAAAGTGCTCTTGCCACTCTCATTGTGTGATATCCTGTATTGCCAAGGCACTCTACAGAGAGTTTCCACCAAGAAGACGACCCTCACCATATGTGTCCCCTGGACCTTGGACTTCTCTGTCTCTAAAACTATAAAAAATTAATTTCATTTCCTTATAAATTATCCAGTTTCAGTTATTCTGTTGTCAGTGACTGAAAACAGACTAATACACCAGACTTTACACAGCAGCCTGTATAACTGAAAGATCAAATGGATAACAGCTGCCCCCCTGAATGTGAATAATCTCCTAGAACTATTATATGGGTAGGAAATCAATTTCTACGGTGTCGAGTCTATTTGTTGTTACTCCTAAATTATAGGCTGTTCAACTTCAAGTTAATTGAAAGAAAGTCTGCTTGTTTTCTTAAGTGGACAGATTTTATACTATTTATTGGTGTTTGAAGGCCAAATGATCCAAATTCATAAATATCAGAGGAACAGTTTTAAATTGTGTGAAGTGTGGAAATACATGGCATATCTCAATAATACAGATGATAAAATAAAATCTAAAAGAGATGGTTAGTATTAATGAAAAGAGGGAAGTGATTCTTTTTTTATTTTTGGATATAGAACTTTAAAAAAAATTATTTATTTATTATTATTACTTTTATATTCTAAGATGTTGTGGAGCAGTGGGGGGGCAGAGGCGGGCAGGGCTAGCCCATGGTCAGCCCCTTCACTGGCCTGGTTGCCGAGGGCAAAGGGGTGTGGCTGAGGCCTGAAGTACCCCCTACTTCGGCTCAAAAGCCGAGGGGGTTTCCAGTGACAGTGTGGTCATTGCCAGGCTGGATGTGGACATTGGTGGGGGATGGCATGGCTAAGGACCTCAGCAACCCCCACCCTGGCTCTGCAGCCTGGGAGGTTTCTGTGGAGGCTTGATCACCACTGGGCTGGATGGGGATGTTGGGGGGGGGGTGTGGCTGAGGCCCTCAAGCATCTCTTGACCTGGCTTGAGAGCCCCAGGGGCTCCCAGCTCTTCTAGGTTTTATAGGTGTTCTTTGGTGGTGTCAGAACTTTACTGGTTAATAGCAGAACTTTGTCTCTGATTTGTGGGGATTTGGGGTTTTCTTTCAGTTCTCTATTGGATTATTAGTTATCCCCACCACTTAACTCTGCACTGGAACCAATCTGTTGTCTCTTTCTCACTTCAAAATAGGGGAATTCCCTGTGGGGACCAGCACTTGAGCCCTGTGATTTAGCTAAATTGCTGCTTTTCTGCTAATTCTCTGGGAAAGGTTTTTTTGTTTGTGTTGTGCAGATCAGGTTTTAATTGTTGACCTTTTAAGCACTTCTAGGTCTTGTGAAATCAGACACACTTGTGTTATGTGGAAATTATGGTCTGGGCCTGAGTCTTTTCAGCAAACTGCACCCCTGCAGTTCTATATTCCTGCCCAGTCTCCACTGAGTGGGCCTGTGCTGATTCAGGGGCAGATCAGCTGACCATGCTGTGCCCCGATGTTCCCCTGGTGGGTCTGTCTCCTTAACACCCGATACTCCAAGCACTTCCCATGGTCACTTGCAATGACTCACCAGCCTCTGAGTGGCTCTGTTTTTCAGTTGTCTGTGGCCCCTCACTCCTACGTGGGTCCATGGGAACGCTGTCAGTGGGCTTGCTGGCCTGGGGGCCACCAAGGCCTCCTCTCTCCTTCAGCCTGCAAGCAACTTCACACAAAGGGCACAGCAGTGTTTTTTGCCAGCTATTGCTCCACGTGCTCACCAGGGCCAAACCTGAAATGGCTGAGGCTCAAAACAGTTAGAGCAGTCCCTTCTTTCTCTCATTGCAGCTCTCCTGTCTTCATGCACTTTATATATCTCTCTTCCTCTTCCCTAAAATAAAATCTAAAAGAGATGGTTAGTATTAATGAAAAGAGGGAAGTGATTCTTTTTTTATTTTTGGATATAGAACTTTAAAAAAATTATTTATTTATTATTATTACTTTTATATTCTAAGATGTTGTGGAGCAGTGGGGGGGCAGAGGCGGGCAGGGCTAGCCCATGGTCAGCCCCTTCACTGGCCTGGTTGCCGAGGGCAAAGGGGTGTGGCTGAGGCCTGAAGTACCCCCTACTTCGGCTCAAAAGCCGAGGGGGTTTCCAGTGACAGTGTGGTCATTGCCAGGCTGGATGTGGACATCATGGGGTGGGGGGTGCATGGCTGAGGCCCTCAGCCACCCTCACCCTGTCTCAGGAGCCTAGGGGGCTTCTGGCTCCTTTAGGTTTTATAGATGTTCTTTGGTGGTGTTAGACTTTTACTGGTTAATGTCAGAACTTTGTCTCTGATCTGTGGGTTTTTATGTTTTCTTTCTGTTCTGTATTGGATTATTAGCTGCCCCCACCACTTAAACTCTGCACTGGAACTAATTTGTTGTCCTTTGCTTACTTCTAAAATGGGGGAACTTCTGGTGGGGACCAGCACTTGAGCCCTGTAGTTGAGCTAAATTGCTGCTTTGCTGCTGACTCTCTAGGGAAGGCTTTTTGTGAAGCTCAAGTTTTAATTGTTGACCTTTTAAGCACATCTGGGTTTTATCAGGTCAAATACAACTGGTTTGTGTGGGAACTCTGGTCTGGGCCTGAGTCTTTTCAGCAAATTGCACCCCCTGCAGCTCTATACTCCTGACCAATCTCCTCTCAGTGGGCCTGTGCTGACTGGAGGGCAGATCAGCTGTCCATGCTGTGCCCCAGTGTTCTCCCAGTGGGCCCATATCCCCCACTACCCACACTCCAAACAGTTCCCATGGGACAGGCCATGCACCAGTCCCTTGCAATGACTCACTGGCCTCTGAGTGGCTCTTTTTTTTTTCAGTTTTCTGTGGCCCCTTACTTCTACGTGGGTCCATGGGTGAGCACCGCCGTGCTCCCAAGCGGCGCACTCTCCAGTGCGCCACCGGGCCGGCCCTACAGTTCCTTCTTTTAGCAAAATCTTTCCCTTCTGTTTTGAAAAAGGGCTAGGAAAAGAGGGAAAAAGGGGATAGTTTGCATCAAAAGACACTTGGAGGTAGCTTCACACTGTGTTCCTTCTTTTAGCAAAATCTTTCCCTTCTGTTTTGAAAAAGGGCTAGGAAAAGAGGGAAAAAAGGGATAGTTTGCATCAAAAGACACTTGGAGGTAGCTTCACACTGTGTATGTAATCACTGACCAACACCCAAGACTGACGTTCAGTTCGTCTTGCTCTAATATAAATTTTCTTCTATGATGATTCTGTTTCAAAAGTCTCTTTTTTCTTCCTCCTAGCATGAACTTTTTTTAGGAAACCCGAGTACATCAGATTGATCTGTACATATTTTATTACCAACTGTCACATATCAAGACATCGCAATATCAATATCAAATTCTGTGCCTTGGAGCTGAGGACAGGATAGTGAGGAGACCACAGAATTCTGTGTGCTCTGGATAAGATGGCTATTCCCCGTCAGATATGCTCAGCCTTCAGCAAGACTGGAGAGTCACAGACTCAGGACTGCTTTAAGGAGAGAGGGATTTCCCCTCATAAGGGTGACTATTTAGACCAATCTCTCTGTGCTATTTTCAAAATTCAATCACCGTTCTCTAGAAATCTGACACTTAGAGTCTAGGCACCACCACAGGCCTTGAAACCTGCAGAATTTATGCGATTATGTCCTTTATCTCTTTTTATCAGTTCACTATAATAATCCGAGGACTACTGATTATTCTGGGCCTCCCATCAACACCCAATTTCACTTTCCTTTTCTAATATAATTTCCCAAGTTCCAAAATCTTTCCCAATTTCCAAAACCTTTTATTACGCCCTTAGAATACACACTCAGTCATCAGCAAACAGTTTTATACTTTCAATACCTTCTATAATTTTTCCTTCACTCTCTCTCATGGAAACCCAACTCCCTGAGGACAACTTCCCTGAAACTTTCATAGGTAGTTTTCTCTTACGCCCCACATGCCACTGGGCCTGATAATAGAATTTTTGATGTCCTTGTAGGTCTTCACTGTTTTTCCAGATTGTCAAATTGATTCTGAGAGGTACCACTCACTGCTGCTCTTTGCTGTACCCATCTACAAAACCATGGTCACTCCTACTCAGGCATTACAGAGTTTAACTCCCGGATCATCATCAATATCTTCGTAGCTCAGATCAGAATTTCAATGATTTCTGTACCCATTCAGTTTATTTTTCCAATATCCCAGCTTCTCACTGCATGACCATGTCTCCTATCATTGTCAATCATTCCAGCTCCTCATACTAAATCAACTTCAAGTATCCTAATTTTCAACCACTGCCAGTTATTTTTCCAGATTATTTATTCTCCATAACACACTGATTTCAGCTATTCTTCAACCTCCAAAAAGATGACATGGATCACGTTACCATTTCACTGGGCATTATCATGTTCCTATTTGTACTTCTGACAACAAGGCTTGGATTTTGTGGTACCTCATTATTTTCACCCCTTGTACAGTTCTATGTTTCTGTTTCCTCTGTCTTTCTCTGTTTCTTTTTTTCATACATTGCTCGCACAGCTCCAGTCCTGGTTAATTCAACTCTTCATCCACTTGGGCTTCCCACCATGAGATTGTAGGGACTGGAGAAAACTGCATAATTTTTCTGACTGATCTCAATATAAATTTGTGACCAAACTTCAAAGGGCAGACATTCCACAGTTTCCTAGAAAATTAAGCCTTTTTCTCTTACAGATTATTTGAAAGGCGGCTTTTTAAAAAAGGAAAGATGCAGTATTAGAGCTAGATTTGCCTTTAAATGTGATGAAATCTACACCGCAAAAGCCTTTGTCTTTTATTGTTTGCTAATGCTCACTGTATAATAGAGACATCTGGCAGTTCTACATATTTTTGCTTATAAAATGGATGTTCGTGACTAAGAGAAATAAAGAAAAATAAATAACATATTCATAATAGGCACATGTTAAGTGATTTTTAAAAACTTTGTTACTTAATTCACACTATTACCCTGTGAAATTATATGCATATTATTATCACCATTTTATGAAGTAATATGCTGTGATGCAGAAAGTTGATGAAGGCTTTCCAAAGTCACATAGACAGTAAATGGCAAAGCAGGGATATGAAACCTAGTTGTCTTACGTCTAATCCCATCCTGTCTATCTAAATACAATATTGTGCTCTTTGTCTGTCTTTAGAAAAAGAAATCTGGATTTCCATACTGGCAAGCTGTCAAAAAAAAAAAAAAAATAGAGAGAGAGAGAGAGAAAGAAATCTTCATATTTCTGAATGTGGAGCTGAACATACCATTTAAAAATTTAATTACCACAGAATGAATTGTAAAATTATATTTTTCAAAAAGCTCCCTCAAATGAATTGTGCTTATATGTGTACTCTGTAAATATATAATTTTATAACCAGAACACTCTATTAATCATTTCATTTTGCCATGTTAACTTTTTCTGATTTGGAGATTCTACAGTTTGGCAGTCACTGTTCAGGCAAGAAACAGATGGCACAAACAAAGGATAATTGGAGAAAGTTTAATTAATTGAATATTCACAAAGTTGGGGGCAGTATCAAAGATCTAACAAGAGGTAGTGAAGGACTCAGGGATTAGAAATGGAGTAATCCTTCACCACCCCTGAGGGTCAAAGGAAGAAGTGCTAGTTGAACTCAGACAGTGCTGTAGCTCTGGAAAAGAGATTTCAGACAGGCTCTCTGGCATTGGCAGAGGAATACAGCCCCCGAAAAAACAAGGCAGGGGTGGGATAGAAGAAATAAGGACCCCAGGTCTCTGTCTTTACTCTCTAATCTCTAATGCTTCCAATTAGCCAAACCCAACTAGAAGCCTAAAGGCAGGGAGCTTCTGGAATTTGTAGAGTCAGCCTCGCAGGCCACAGAGATGAGTAGAAAAGACAAAGAGCGGACAAGGGGAGAACAGAAAAATCTATCAAGTACACATCACAAGGGGAGAACAGAAAACTCTATCAAGTACACATGTTTTTAAAATCATACATTTGGTATATTCATGAAAAATTCAAATTTTCATTCTTATTAAATTAAGGACCCATTTAAGGCTTGTTCTTAATTTATGTTTTTCGGCATGGCAAAGCACTTGTAATTACCTAAAATAAACTGTTAAGGATTTAATATATCTAATTTGTACTTCATTGTTATTATTTCAATATTGAAAATTTAATTTTCATTACATTCTTAGGGATAAAATATCTGATTTTCAAAATGAATGGTTTACAGGTTGGTCATTTTTATGTAAATCTTTGACTTTTTAAAATTGCATTAAGTAATTAATTAAACTAAGTACTTATGTTGGCCTTCAGCAAACACAACCTTGATTATATACACAGACTGATTTAAAAGAAGTTCTCGAAACAATGTATGTGAGAGCCATATTTATCTATAATTGAAAATTCAATATAATAATTATTTGATTAATGATTATTATGATATAATTTCTGAGAGATTTGTGATGGAAAAAAACTTTCATTTTGAAATACCTACAGATAAAAATAGAAAATTTCCTTTTTTTTTGACCAATAAGGGGATCATAATCCTTGGCTTGGTGTTGCCTGTACCACGCTCAGCCAGTGAGCACACCAGCCATCCCCATATAGGATCCAAACCTGCAGCCCCGCACTTTCCCGAGTGAGCCTCGGGGCCAGCCCTAAAAACAGAAAATTTCTTAAAGCTCATACTTGCTTTATAAATTATTGCAATGTAATTTGTAAAATAAATATTTTTGTTTCCAAAGTGCTTCTGAAAGTAAGCTAAGTCAATTTAAATAACATGCCTTAAAATGTATTAAAGAAAGAATATAGA
>NW_007737391.1:53099-53554 GCF_000696425.1 Galeopterus variegatus | reverse complement strand
CTCTTGGACTCTTCAACTGTCCTCACGTCCTTGATAAGCATTCTGCTGTTCTGCTGTGGGAAAGAAAATTCTGCACTGAATTGAACAGTTGGGGTGGTATAGATTTTGTAGGTAAATCTACAGGAAAAGTACAAAAAGTGTTTGCATATTTGCAGGTAATGGTAAGATGTTTACTCGGGAGGAGGCAGGAAAAAGGCAACAAATACATGAGACTTGTAGAGGTACGACAGGTGTTTGTGTTTACAGTATAGGATGAAAGGTGTGAGCTACAAAAGAGGAGACATTGTAGATAAGGCCCAAAGCCATCACGTTACATGAGAGTCACAGCAACACTCTGAACATGAATCTTAGCAATACGAGAAGGATGCTTATCCTGCGCAGGATACTCTGAACACAGTAGTAGTGGCAGGGATTGAGGAGGAGAGAAGGACGAGGGTGTGGGGTGTGTGGGACAG
>NW_007737391.1:51605-52140 GCF_000696425.1 Galeopterus variegatus | reverse complement strand
AAAGTGGTGTAACTGGGACTCAGGATCCTGCCTACATGCCTTCTATCTCTAATTCAGGACACTTGCCTTGGCTCCTTTTCCTTTCACTGGTTCCTCCCCTCCAGGGCCATCTAAAGAGAAAGGCCAGAGAACACACTCTGCGCATACAGGGGAAGATCCCCTTTCTGGAAAACTCCCGGTGGTGTGTGGTGACCTCAAACCAGGAGAAGTCAGCAGTGATTAACAGGGGTTATTGTTGTACTTCATGGGAAATGGTCAGAGTCAATTAAACAGATGGAGCTAAACTTTTGGAAGCTTATTTTCGTAAGTTTTTTTCTCTGTGTCATTACTCATATATTCAAGCATTTTTATGGACTTCAATGAACTTTTTCTGTGGCGTTGGACTTAGTGTCAAACAGGCATGTAGGGGAGAGGCACCTCCAGTGATTTTAGATAGTTCTCTTTTGAGGTGCTATTCATTGGGGTACCCACATCAGACTACTGGAGGCCAGGAAAATCCAGGTGTACCAAAGGTAAGTACTGAGACTGGAATTCT
>NW_007737391.1:49506-51092 GCF_000696425.1 Galeopterus variegatus | reverse complement strand
AGCAGAGACAGAGCCCTTACCTCAGATGGGGAGGGGCACAGCTGCCAGACCATACCAACCAAACCAGGATTCATTTGAGGGGTGCAGAGTTTCAAAATGCTGAAGAAAGAGGAGGTGGTTCTTCTGGAGGGGTGGGATGTATGGCAGTGACTAGGAGCAAGGGTCAAAGGCTCCTCCTGTCCCTGGCATTGCAAGTCCTCTCTGGGAATAGGGATGGATGCAGATAGACAGCTGAGAACCTAGGGCAAGATCCTGGGAATCAAGGAGCTGAATCTCCTTGAACTTCTCTCATCCCCTCTTTTTGTGAGACAGTCCTCACTGCCTTGGAGTGGTTCTGGCTGAGTTCTTGAGTCCAATTCTCAGATTTTCATGTAGGACTCTCCTGCTGGGATCTATGGTAAAAGATGAGCACAGCAGGAATTTGGGGAAAGGGTATGGGAGGATCAGCTCGGAGGAGACCCACCAGTGCCCAGCTTCATGCCCATGGGACAACAGTGATTGGGGCCCTGTCCTGGGAGAGGCTTCATGGTCTCACCCTCTCAGCTGACATGACCTCCCCAGAAAACACTGCTCCAAGAAATGGGATTTTAATGAATCCCCTGGGGCATGTCTCTCGGCCTGCCACTTCTGCAAACTTCACCACTAAATGAGCTTTGAGGCCTGCAGACTTGTTCTATACCACGTGTACTTGCTGAGGCTGTGGCTGACTAAACCAACACTGTCAGAAAGTCATCCAAGAAGCAAGGTCCCCTGTTCACACCTCTGCCCAAATTATGAAGTGTGTCTTGTGGGTTCTGTAAATAAGGCCACTCCCAATCGTGCCTCTAGCTTGGACTGTTACCATGTAGAAGGAGTTAACTATGCCGTTTTTCTGTTATTATTAGGTCTTTCTTCACTGACCTTCAGTTAGCATCCATCACTGACTTCCTGGACCTTCCTATGCTTTTTCAGTGTTTTGTTTCTCCTTTCTCCTGCCTCTCATGCATGTGCACACACGTGCATGTGCCTGTGTATTCTGTGACCAGTGGGGGCGGCTGCTTGATGCCATAGCACCTGCCTTTACCCATCACTGCTTTAGTTCACGCCTCTCATCTCTCACCCAGGTCTTTGCTTTATCCTCCTCATTCTTCAGTCTCTCTTTAATAATTCATTTCACCAGTAAATGCTGACAACTGCTGACGTATCTTTTTTCTTTCAAATTTAAGAAAATTTAAGATAAGTTTTTATTTTCTAATTATAAAAAGATAAACCCAAGAGAATTATTGCATAAGTACAACAGAAGAAATATAATAACATGCCTTTTTGTTTTTCTCATTTACAAAAGAACATGCTCAAAAGAAGGATTTACCCATGTATTATTCACAATAGAAGAAAAACTGGAAACAACCCTTATGCCCATCAACAGTGAAATGGTTAAATATTCACACAAAGGGACACTATACAGCAATCATTTGTTTTGATTGAACCAGAAGGACTTACAACAAAAGGAATAACTCAGAAATCTAATATTAAGGGAAACAAGAGAGAGTCCTAAGGTTTACATGTCATGGTATACCTTTATAGAGTTAAAAACTTAAATAAAGAGA
>NW_007737391.1:36402-48506 GCF_000696425.1 Galeopterus variegatus | reverse complement strand
CCACTCCCAATCGTGCCTCTAGCTTGGACTGTTACCATGTAGAAGGAGTTAACTATGCCGTTTTTCTGTTATTATTAGGTCTTTCTTCACTGACCTTCAGTTAGCATCCATCACTGACTTCCTGGACCTTCCTATGCTTTTTCAGTGTTTTGTTTCTCCTTTCTCCTGCCTCTCATGCATGTGCACACACGTGCATGTGCCTGTGTATTCTGTGACCAGTGGGGGCGGCTGCTTGATGCCATAGCACCTGCCTTTACCCATCACTGCTTTAGTTCACGCCTCTCATCTCTCACCCAGGTCTTTGCTTTATCCTCCTCATTCTTCAGTCTCTCTTTAATAATTCATTTCACCAGTAAATGCTGACAACTGCTGACGTATCTTTTTTCTTTCAAATTTAAGAAAATTTAAGATAAGTTTTTATTTTCTAATTATAAAAAGATAAACCCAAGAGAATTATTGCATAAGTACAACCGAAGAAATATAATAACATGCCTTTTTGTTTTTCTCATTTACAAAAGAACATGCTCAGAAGAAGGATTTACGCATGTATTATTCACAATAGAAGAAAAACTGGAAACAACGCTTATGCCCATCAACAGTGAAATGGTTAAATATTCACACAAAGGGACACTATACAGCAATCATTTGTTTTGATTGAACCAGAAGGACATACAACAAAAGGAATAACTCAGAAATCTAATATTAAGGGAAACAAGAGAGAGTCCTAAGGTTTACATGTCATGGTATACCTTTATAGAGTTAAAAACTTAAATAAAGAGAGACATTTTATGAATAGATGTACATTGAACAAACCTATATGAAATTGAAGGAAAGACATTGATGGACATAGCATTCGGTGTAACATTCATTACAATGAAAGGAGGCAGAGGGCTGCACTGCTGATGCCCTCATGGGGAGATGAAGGATATTGTCCTAGCTTTCACTTTGGGTGGTGAGTTCATGGTAATACTCAATTATGTCTCTACACACCTGACTCTCAACCCTTCTTTCTGTTTTACAGGTAAAATAAAGATCACAGGTGATTACATCCCTCAGATTCATACTTTTTTTCACCTCTTCATTACCTTATGTAGTAGAAACTATTTTTATTCCTTGGTCTTTTATTTCAGAGGAAAAAGTACTCCTTCACTTTATGGTTGGCTTCTCCAATTATTACTGAGATTCTTTCTCATCTTCACTTTCTGTTCTCTCTCTTTGCTCCTCCATTTGCATAATCTTCTTGTGTGTTTAGCTCTCTCTCAGTTCTGTGATTTAGCTTCCAAATAGGATCAACCCTTCTCTTTTCAAAACAGTAATCTCTTGGTTTTCCTTTCCTTTCAGACTATTTCTTTAAATCTCTCCTAGTTTTGTAAAAATTTTCTTCCCACTCCCAATCGTGCCTCTAGCTTGGACTGTTACCATGTAGAAGGAGTTAACTATGCCGTTTTTCTGTTATTATTAGGTCTTTCTTCACTGACCTTCAGTTAGCATCCATCACTGACTTCCTGGACCTTCCTATGCTTTTTCAGTGTTTTGTTTCTCCTTTCTCCTGCCTCTCATGCATGTGCACACACGTGCATGTGCCTGTGTATTCTGTGACCAGTGGGGGCGGCTGCTTGATGCCATAGCACCTGCCTTTACCCATCACTGCTTTAGTTCACGCCTCTCATCTCTCACCCAGGTCTTTGCTTTATCCTCCTCATTCTTCAGTCTCTCTTTAATAATTCATTTCACCAGTAAATGCTGACAACTGCTGACGTATCTTTTTTCTTTCAAATTTAAGAAAATTTAAGATAAGTTTTTATTTTCTAATTATAAAAAGATAAACCCAAGAGAATTATTGCATAAGTACAACAGAAGAAATATAATAACATGCCTTTTTGTTTTTCTCATTTACAAAAGAACATGCTCAAAAGAAGGATTTACGCATGTATTATTCACAATAGAAGAAAAACTGGAAACAACGCTTATGCCCATCAACAGTGAAATGGTTAAATATTCACACAAAGGGACACTATACAGCAATCATTTGTTTTGATTGAACCAGAAGGACATACAACAAAAGGAATAACTCAGAAATCTAATATTAAGGGAAACAAGAGAGAGTCCTAAGGTTTACATGTCATGGTATACCTTTATAGAGTTAAAAACTTAAATAAAGAGAGACTTTTTATGAATAGATGTACATTGAACAAACCTATATAAAAGTGAAGGAAAGTGATGGACATAGCATTCGGTGCAACATTCATTACAATGAAAGGAGGCAGAGGGCTGCACTGCTGATGCCCTCGTGGGGAGATGAAGGATATTGTCCTAGCTTTCACTTTGGGTGGTGAGTTCATGGTAATACTCAATTATGTCTCTACACACCTGACTCTCAACCCTTCTTTCTGTTTTACAGGTAAAATAAAGATCACAGGTGATTAAATCCCTCAGGTTCATACTTTTTTTCACCTCTTCATTACCTTATGTAGAAACTATTTTTACTCCTTGGTCTTTTATTTCAGAGGAAAAAGTACTCCTTCACTTTATGGTTGGCTTCTCCAATTATTACTGAGATTCTTTCTCATCTTCACTTTCTGTTCTCTCTCTTTGCTCCTCCATTTGCATAATCTTCTTGTGTGTTTAGCTCTCTCTCAGTTCTGTGATTTAGCTTCCAAATAGGATCAACACTTCTCTTTTCAAAACAGTAATCTCTTGGTTTTCCTTTCCTTTCAGACTATTTCTTTAAATCTCTCCTAGTTTTGTAAAAATTTTCTTCTTAAAAATTTTGTAAGTTGAAAAATAAAAACTGCATGTATTTATTGTGTGCTACCTTTTCTTTTGAAAGACATATACACTGTGGAATGGCTAAATAGGACTAATTAACATTTGCATTACCTCACATTTTATCTTTGTGTGTATATAGTGAGGACAGTTAAAATCTACTCTCAGTGATTTTCAAGAATACAGTACATTGTTATCAACTACAGTGGTGATGTTCAATGGATCTCTTGAACTTCTTCCTCCTATCTAACTGAACTTTTGCATCCTGTAAGCAACATCTCCACAACCACCTCCCACACTTCCTGCTGGCCTCTGGTAACCACCATTGTACTCTCTGCTTCTGCGGTTAACTTTTTTAGATGCCACATATAAGTGAGGTCATGTGGTATTTTTATTTCTGTGTCTGGCTTACTTCACTCAATATAATGTCCTCCAAGTTCATCCAGGTTGTTGCAAATGACAGGCTTTTCTTTTTTTAAGGCTCACTAGTGCTCCTTTGTGTATATATACTATGTTTTCTTTATTCATTCTTCTGTTGATGGACACTTAAGTTTACTTCATAGCTTGGCTATTGTGAATAATATTGCAATGAACATGGAACAACAGATACCTCTTTGACATATTCATTTTATGTCCTTTGGATTTATGCTCAGTGGTGGGATTGCTAGATCACATGGTAGTTTTAAGTTTTCTGAAATAGCTGTACCAATTTATATTCCCACAAGCAGATTCCAAGAATTCCCTTTCCTCCATGAAAGAAACACTTGTTATCTTTTGTCTTTTTGATAATAGCTATTCTATCTGGTTACATTTCACTGTTGTTTTGATTTGCATTTCCTTGATGATTAGTAATGTTGAACATTTTTCATAAAGTGTTGGACATTTTCATGTCTTCCTTTGAGAAATTTCATGTCTATTCAGGTCCTTTGCTGATTCGTTAGTGAGGTTTTTTGCTTTTTTGCCATTGAGTTGAATTCCTTATATATCTTGTTTTTTACCCCTTATGAGATATGTGGTTTGCAAATATATTCTCTCATTCCATAGGTTGTCTCTTCGATCTGATGATTGTCTCCTTTGCCACGCAGAATCGTTTTAGTGTGATGTAATCCCATTCACCTATTTTCCCTTTTGTTGTCTGTACTTTTGAGGTTGTATCCAAAAAATCTTTGCCCAGACAAATGTCATGGCTGTTTTCTCCTATGTTTTCTTTTAGTACTTTTACAGTTTCACAACTTATTCTTAAGTCTTTAGTACACTTTGAGTTCGTTTTTGATGTGAGATAGGGTGTCATTTCATTCTTCTCTATGTGTACATCCAGTTTTCCCAACACTCCTTATTGAAGAGATTGTCTTTTCTCCATTGTGTGCTCTTGGCACTTTTGTTGAAATTCAATTGTTCAGAGTTGCATGGATATATTTCTGAGCTCTCTATTGTTTTTCATTGGTCTCTGTGCCTACTTTTATGACAAAACCATGCTGTTTTGATTACTATAGCTTTGTAGTAGATTTTGAAATCTGGTGGTGTGATAAATCTGGTTTTGTTCTTTTTCTTCAAGATTGCTTTTGCTAGTCAAGGTTTTTTGTGGTTCCATATGAACTTCAGGATTTTTTTTTATTTCTGTGAGAAATGTCATTGGAATTTTGATAAAAATTGTATTGGATCTATTTTCTTTGGGCAGTATAGACATTTTAACCCTTCCATTTCATAAACACAAGATGTTTTTCATTTTTTGTGTCTTCTTCAATTTCTTTCATGAGTGTTTCATGGTTTCAGTATACAGATCTTTCACCTCCTTGATTAAATTTATTACTAAGCATTTTCTTTGTTTATTATTATTTGCTATTGTGAAGGGCATTGTTTTCTTGATTTCCTTTTTGGATTGTTTACTGTTAGTCTATGAAACACTACTGATTTTTGTAAGTTGATTTTGTATCCTGCCACTTTACTAAATTTGTTTAGTAGTTCTAACAATTTTTGGGTGGAGTATTTAGGGTTTTCTATATATAAAATCATGTTGCCTGCAAACAGAGAAAATTTTACTTCTTTCTTTCTTATTTGGATGCTTTTACTTCTTTCTTTTTCCTAATTGCTCTGGCTAGGTGTTACAGTACTGTGTCAAATAGAAGTGGTGAGAATGTGCATTCCTGACCTTAGAAGAAAAACTTTTAACTTTTCACAGTTGAGTGTGCTGTTACTTGTGGGCTTATTGTATATGGTATTTATTATTTTGAGGTACATTCCTTCTATACGTAACTTATTGGGACTTTTTATCATGAGGAAAGTTGAATTTTGTCAAATGACTTTTCTGTATCTATTGAGATGATTATATGGTTTTTGTCCTTCTTTTCTGTAAATGCAGTGTATCACATTTTTTGATTTGCATATGTTGAAGTATCATTGTATCCCTGGGTTGAACTCCATTTGATCATAGTGAATAATCTTTTCAATATGCTGTTGAATTCAATTTACTGGTATTTTGTGGAGAATTTTTGCATCTATGTTCATTAGGGATACTGGCCTATAATTTTCTTTTTTTTATAGTGTCCTTGTCTTGCTTTGGTATCAGGGTAATTCTGGCCTGTGAAATAAGTTTGGAAGTATTCCCTCCTCTTCTATTTTTTAGAAGAGTTTGAGAAGTATTGGTATTAAAAGTTCTTTAAATGTTTGCTAGAGTTTAGCAGTGAAGCCATCTGGTCCTGGGCTTTTCTTTGATGGGAGATTTTTTATTATGGATTCAATTTCCTTACTTGTTATTGGTCTGTTTAGATTTTCTCTTCCTTCATGATTCAGAAGAAATCTACTGGAACAGTGATTTAAATTACAGAAATTCTCTAGTATCTCCCAACTTAGAGAATCCTTTCCTTGAAACCACATTTCTTCTACAGTTACAATCCCATTTCTTGGAGCAAATCATCTTGAAAGACATATCTATACCCGTAGTATTCACGTTCTTTTCTACCATTCATGACTCATGTCACTGTTCTCCTTCACCAATACCCCCCACCACGGCAGATGTGCTTGTCAAAGTCAGCAATAATGTTTTTACAGCAAACTCAGTATCACTTCTTTGTCTTCATGCTACTCACTCATTCAGACATATTTAACAGAACGGATCATTCTCTCCTTCTTGAAACACCATCATTTTCTTACTGTCAGGCCACCACAATTAACAGGTTTTCTAACTACCCTACTGGACTTAGTCCTCACTTGGCTTGCTCCTTCTCTTCAGCATGACATCTAAGTATTGAACTGTCTCATGGCTCGATTGTGAGCCTCTTTTCTTCTTACTCATCACGCTCTGCTTTGGTAAGTTCATCTCATGGATTTAAATGCCATCTACCTGCATTTTAACTCCCAATGAGGTGACATCCTCTGAAGCCCAATATCATTTAGCTAATTGCTGATGTGACCTTTCTGCCTGAATAACTAGTAAGCATTTCACCAGTAATTCATAGAATCCCAAACTGCTTAATCTATCCCCTAAAATCTGTTCTTCCCACAATTTTTCTTGTTGTAAAAATACAGCAGCAGAATCCTCACACTTGCTCAAGCTAAAAATCTATGTGCGATCCTTGTTTCCTCTTGTTGCCTTGCCGCTCCCAAATAGAAGATTCTATAATCTCTACCTTCACAACATAGTCCAAGTATTTTTATTTCTCTTCATCTTAATTACTAGCACTGAGAAAAACTGCTCAGTCCACCTACCAAATGGAACTTTTAGGACAAACTCTTATGCTAGGATTAACACTGACAGATTCTATAACCTCTACCTCCACAACATAGTCCAAGTATTTTTACTTCTCTTCATCTTAATTACTAACACTGAGAAAAACTGCTCAGTCCACCTACTAAGTGGAACTTTAGTACAAACTCTTATGCTAGGATTAACACTGACACTAGAATGCAGTCATGACCCAGGAAATCCGGACCACCTGGATTTTATTCCCAGCTCTATCACTTATTGCCTGTGAGATCATAGAGAGTTAACTTTGACTTTTTGCTTCTCAAATTTTTACCTGTGAAATGGATTAGAATTGGTGTCTACCGCATAGAGTTGCCGTGAGGATTAAATGAGCTTATGTATTTGAAGTTCTTACAACAGTGCCTGGGACATAGTAAGCTCTCAATAAATATTTCTATTATAATCATCAGTCCTGCTGGAGATAATGAGAGGCAAAATCCAGTCGTTTAGTGCTACAAATGTCATATTGAAACGTCTGTCACAGTAGCTCATGCCGAGTTCAGGTTTAGGGTGTGTGTGAGATGTTTATTAGAGATTAACATCTATGAAAAGAAGAGGGAGAAGCAGGATTGAGCAGAGGGAAAAATAGACATTGTGACGCAGTCTTCACAAAGCTTGGCCAGCTCAGAGGAAAGCCCTGGAGTAGAAATTACTAGGCAGAGTTGTCCTGCACCAGGCTGAGGTGGCTAGGTCTTTTACTATATTCCCATGTAGCTCAGTCATGGGATACTGGCTGCCCCAGTAGGGTGAGACCTCAGGAAAGATGCTCTGTGCTGCTGAGATAGACCCTGAGAGCTGAAGACTGTCTGTTGACTCCCAACATCTGGGCAGCAAGTCCTTTCTTTCTTTCTTTTCTTTCATTTATTTATTTATTTTTATTTTTATTTTTGTCTTTTTCATGACCGGTGAGGGGATCGCAACCCTTGGTGTGGTGTCGCCTGCACCGCACTCAGCCAGTGAGCACACCGGCCATTCCTATATAGGATCTGAACCCGCGGCGGGAGCGTCGCTGCGCTGCCAGCGCTGCACTCTCCTGAGTGCGCCACGGGGCCAGCCCAGCAAGTCCTTTCTTAAAGGAGGATCTGGGCAGCACATGTTGGTGTCTGCCACATTATTTGATAGGCTTCCCCAGGATTAGGTAATTTTCTAAGAGAATGTACCATTATTTTACTTGCTATTTACTATTAATTAAAGGTGCAGACTTTTGAAGTTACATGTTAGTTTGGGGTCTTGTGTACTGTCGGCTTGCAAATGATTTCTTAGTAGTAAAAAATACAAACCACTAACCACAAGGGTTGCAATTTAATGCCCTCTGCAACCTTAACCAATCTTGCGTTTAACACAACGATCTTATGGCTAACATTTTTATGTCTTTCCTGTTGAAATACATAAACTCCTGCTCTTCAAATGCTTTTTAAGTCAGCTTTATTGCCTTGCTAACTCTCTCATTAATAAGTTAATAAATGTATCATTCTATGTCAGTATGCATAATTTTTTTACGTTTCTGGAAAGTTATACTTTGACACAAGCAAAGACAGAGGTTTATGACATTTCTGTCTGAGAAAGAGAATAATAGTTTATATATTTTACAAAATGATAAGTGTGAATTTTAATATCATTATCTATGATGACCAATGAGAATAAAAGGGCTTAAAGATTAAAAGCTATATTTCATAGGAAACAAAATAAATCTGTGAAATTCACATATCATAAAATTTTAAAATAATTTTGAGACCATATCCAACATTACTAACTAGATAGGATTTAATTGACATTCATGTTTTCAGTCTCCATCAGTAAGTGTGTATGTGTGTGTTTCCCTAGATAACTTTGTTTTAAAATGCATCTCTTTCTTTACTTGAATAAATAATTCTGTACCCTTTTCAAAACTCCTTTTTCTTTCTTTGAATGCTAATTGGGAAGACTTGAAACTTAGGGCCCCTGGCAATATTTCAGTCATTTTGAGTTAGAATTTAAAGAACCTATACTTTATAACTTAATAAAATGCAAAATGAAAATAAAATTGGGAATGCAAAATGGTTCAGTCAATAGAGAAAATAGTTTGGCAATTTCTTATAAACCTAGACATACGATACAACATAGCCATTTAACTCTGGTGAACAGACAATTTATGTTCATGCAAAAACCTGTACATGAATGTTTATAAATGTTTTTTTTCCACAATCAATAAATTTAGAAACAATACAAATATTCTTCAACTGGTAAATGGATGAACAAACTATGATATATCCATATAATTGGACAATAGTCTGCAATAAACGGCGAAGGACTACTAATACTAGGATACTTCAAAAAGTTCATGGAAAAATAGAATTAAAAATTAATACTAATGTTTCAGAAAACTTTTTGAAGTACCCCCACTTCAAAAAGTGGAATATGGATGGATCTCAAATATCTGCTAGGTGAAAGAAGCTAGACTCAAAATGTATGATACCATTTATATGACATTCTGTAAAAAGCTACATACTGGTGACAGTAAACAGATCAGATAGTTGACAGGGGCTTGGGTGAGGGGAAGTGTGATTAGAAAAGGGCACTAGAAAATTTGGGGGGTTGATGGAATTTTTATATCTTGATTTTGGTGGCAGTTCCATGATCACATAATTTGTCAAAACTGTATAACTGCATACTGAAAAAGGCAAATTTTACTTTAAGGTAAATTGTACCTTAATCTAAGAAAATAGCTTAAGTGATTCATTTTCAAAAATAGCCTTACAAAAGCTGCTTAATGAGCATATAGGTATGACAACCACAGAGAATTCACATTCCTGGAAAGTCACTGAAACAGCACATCACCTTTGAGAAATAACTTCTCAAGATGGTGGTTGGTCACCAGCCCTTTGTTCTTTTCATTTCCTGGTTATTTTCCCTGCTTGGGACTTTTCGGTGGGCCTTTTTTGTGGTCTCATCTCGAGTCCATTCCTTTCTGTCAGCAGAAAGTGAACAATAAATACCTTATAAGGAAACAATGAAACTTAGGCGATGTTCAGGAAGATTGTACACCCCATAGTACTCAGCCAATGAGGAACTGGGAGAGGGACTTGCACACTAGGGAATAAATTGCTCGATGTAACTGTTTCAGCAGTGCCTGCCCATCAGACACCTGATCTTGCAAGACTGCCATTAAAGTCTTGCTTCGCCATACCTCATGTCTCCATGTCCATCCTTTGGCATTGGATGGGTGAGGGCATTTCTCACACTTAATAAAAAATTTAAAAAAGAAAACAATAATTTTAAATAACTGAGTATGATACTTTTAATGTTCTGCTGCTACAATCTATTTAAGTATCCATAGGAAAATCTCACTCCCATGGTTTTTTTTTTTTATTTACTCTTTTAAGAATACAAATGTATTTAAAATGTGCTTATTATTTTTCAAGCATTAAACTTGACAATTTGTTTATTGTATTGATTTCTTTTTTTATGATATATAAATTTATTTATTTATTTATTATTATTATTTTTAAAAATTATTTATTGAATCAAAATCAATTATGCATATTTTGGGGGTTGAACATTGAGATAAGTTGATTAAATCAATATTACTAGCATATATATTGTTAAAAATTGTAATTATTATTATTATTATTATTATTTATTTATTTATTTTCCTTTTTGTCTTTTTTCGTGTCCCGCAACGGATCGCAACCCTCAGTGTTGCGCCCGTACCGGACCGGGACCGGCAACGGGATCGCAACCCTTGGTGTTGCTCCCACACCTCGCTCAGCCAGTGAGCGGGAACCGGTCTGTATGTGGGATCTGAACCCTCGGCGGGAGCGCCACCACGCTTCCCAAGTGGCGCACTGTAGCAGTGCACCACCGGGCCGGCCCCAAAAATTGTAATTATTTTTTATGCCCCTTGTCCAACCTCTCCCCTTCCCCCAACCCTTTCCCTTACCCCTCTAATTGCCGTAGATTTCTTCTCTCCTTCTGAAAGAATAATGGTTACTCTGTTAACTTGTTGCCTAGATGATCTGTACAATGATGAGAGATGTGATCAGGTTCCCCAATATTATCATAGAGCAGATGCTTCTTCTGTCACTCTGTAATGGGTTTTGTGGAAAGAGACATCCTCTTCTTTTCTTTGTCTCTGCTGGTGACACTTCTTGTGTGAATACACTCCAGCGGTTGGCAGACCATCTGCATAGTGGCTGTGCCGTATAGCCACTTTTGCAGCAGCTATGGTTATTGTGGTGGCTGTGGTGGGCCACCCATGTGGGGGTGCTGTTTTTGGCATGCTCCTTGGCACTGGCGGTATGCCTGGTTGTGGAGTGTGTTTGGTCCCCTTCTCCATGCCTCTGGTCCCTGGGTGGAGCCCAAGGCACTGGTGCCATGTGCATGGTTGTGGGAGAGGGGTCCAGTCCCCTTCTCCATGTCCCAGGTCCCTGGGTGGGCCCTGAGGTACAGGCACAGTGTGCCTGGTTGTGTGAGAGAGGTCCATTCCCCTTCTCCTTGCCCCGGGTCCTTGGGCAGGCCCCAAGGTGCTAGCATGGTGCGCCTGGGTGTGAGAGGGTGGTCCATTCCCCTTCTCCATGCCCTGGGACTGTAGGTGGGCCCCGATGTGCTGGCTGGGTGTGCCTGGTTGTGGGAGAGAGGTCCAGTCCCCAACTCCATACCCTGGATCTCTGAGTGGGCCCCGAGGTGCTGGCTCAGTGTGCCTGGTTGTGGGAGAGGGGTCCAGTCCCCTTCTCCATGCCTCAGGTCCCCAGGTGGGCCCTGAAGCACTGGCTCAGTAGGCCTGGTTGTGGAAGTGTGGTCCAGTTCCCTTCTCCATGCCCTGGGTCCCTGGGCAGGGCCCAAGGTGCTGGTGTGGTGTGCCAGGTTGTGGGAGAGAGGTCTAGTCCCCTTCTCCATGCCTCAGGTCCCCAGATGGGCCCTGAAGCACTGGCTCAGCATGCCTGGTTGTGGGAGAGAGGTCCATTCCCCTTCTCCTTGCCTCAGGTCCCTGGGCAGGCCCCAAGGTGCTGGCGTGGTGTGCCTCTCTGTGAGAGGGTGGTCCAGTCCCCTTCTCCATGCCCCAGGATCATGGGTGGGCCCCGAGGCACTGGCTTGGTGTGCCTGGTTGTGGGAGGGTGGTCCAGTCTCCTTTTCCATGCCTCAGGTTCCTGGGTGGGCTCCGAGGTGCTGGCGTGTTGTGCCTGGTTGTGGGAGGGTGGTCTGGTCCCCGACTCCATACCCTGGGTCCCTGAGTGGGCCCCAAGGCGCTGGTTCAATGTGCCTCATTGTGGGAGAGAGGTCCGGTCCCCTTCTTCATAACCTGGGTCGCTGGGCAGGGCCCAAGGTGCTGGCTGGGTGTGCCTGGTTGTGGGAGAGAGGTCAGGTCCTCTTCTCCATGCTTCAGGTCCCCAGGCTGGCCCTGACGCACTGGTGCAGTTTGCCTGGAAGTGGGAGTGGGGTCCGGTCCCCAGATCCAAGCCTCCAGTTCCCAGGCAAGCCCCAAGGTGCTGGTGGTGTGCCTGGGCCGGAACTAATTTTTTGTCCTTTGCTTCTAACAGAGGGGAACTTCCTGTGGGAACCAGTACTTGAGCTGTGTGGTTGTTTAAATTGCTACTTTTCTGCTGTTTCCCTAGGGAAA
>NW_007737391.1:0-36392 GCF_000696425.1 Galeopterus variegatus | reverse complement strand
AGGTGGGCCCCAAGATGCTGGTGCAGTGTGCCTGGTTGTGGGAGAGAGGTCCAGTCCCCTTCTTCATGCCTTGGGTCCCTGGGTGGGCTCCAAGGTGCTGGCATGGTGTGCCTGGTTGTGGGAGTGGGGTCCAGTCCCCTTCTCCATGCTTCAGGTCCCCAGGCTGGCCCTGACGCACTGGTGCAGTTTGCCTGGAAGTGGGAGTGGGGTCCGGTCCCCAGATCCAAGCCTCCAGTTCCCAGGCAAGCCCCAAGGTGCTGGTGGTGTGCCTGGGCCGGAACTAATTTTTTGTCCTTTGCTTCTAACACAGGGGAACTTCCTGTGGGAACCAGTACTTGAGCTGTGTGGTTGTTTAAATTGCTACTTTGCTGCTGTTTCCCTAGGGAAGGCTTTTTGTACAGCTCAGGGTTTAATGGTTGACCTTACAGGTACTTCCGGCTCTCCAGAGACCTGGTGGATCTGTTTTTTGTAGAAACTCTGATCTGGGCCTGAGCTTTTTCTTCAATCTGCACCCCATGCAATTCTGCATTCCCGACCAGTCTCCTCTAAGTGGTCCTGTGCTGATTGAGGGGCAGATCAGCTGTCCTTGCTGTGTCCCAGTGTTCCCCTGGTGGGCACGTCTCCCCCACTGCCCATGCTGCAAACACTTCCCATGGGACGGGCCATGTGCCAGTCCCTTGCGATGACTCACTGGCTTCTGAATGGCTCCCTTTTTTCAGTTGTCTTGGCTCCTCCCTCCTGTGTGGGTCCACGTGAACCCTATTAGTGGTCATGCTGTCCTGGGGGCCAGCAAGGCCCTCTTCTCTCCTGCCGTCTCCAAGCAACTCCATCTGAATGGCACAGCTGCGGTTTCTGCCGGCTCCTGCTTCATGCACTCAGCAGCTCGAGCCTTAAAGCAGCTGCAGCCTGAAATGCTTAGAGCAGATTTTTCTTTCTCTCATTGTAGTTTCTCTCACCTTCATGAACTCCATAGATCTCTCTTCCTCTTCCCCTGAGCTCCAGCGGCCCCGGCTTGACTGATGTTACATTTTTATAGCTGTAAATTGTTTGATTTCTGGGAGAGAGTGATGCTGTGGACCGTCTATTCTGCCATCTTGATTGGATCTATCTATTGAATCAATTTCTGAGCTCACTGTTGCTCCCTGTATTGTTTATATTCCCCGGTTATCACTTTTCTTCTTGCTGAAATTATTTTATTGGAGGTCTTTGGGGATAAGTTCTTTTTGGTTTTGTTTTTAATTTGTCCTCATTTGTTAATAGTGCTTCAGCTATACATAGAATTCTACGGATGCAGTTATATTTCATCAGCACTTTTGAAGATATTTGTTTTTTGTCCTATTACTGCCATTAATAATCCACTATCACCTAATTGTCTTTACTTAGTGGGTAATCTTTTATCTCTGGGAGTATTTGAAAGCTTTTCATTAATACTGACACTACAACTTCAGGAGTGTGTGGATTTCTTTCTATTTCCTACTCAATACTTGGAAAATTGTCTACACTTTCTCGAAGCATCACTGGCAGCAGACAACAATAACAGTAACACCAAAATACATGTGCACACACAGCTGCACTGGATTTCCAGAGATCAGTGAAGGGAAGATCTCACATTTACACACTTTGTAGGGAGCATTCATATTGAATTAGAAATAGTCCAGGCTAAGTGGACCATAAAGAAGGGAAGCAGCATCCCACAAAAGCCAGGAAACCAACCTTACACTCTGGGGCAGAGGGCTGGTCCCTCAAGGAGCCTTTGCTTCCTAGTCTATTCAGTTAGCAGTTTAGAACTGGGCCATCAATGGCTCCCTTAGGGTGGAACAGAAATCTAGGGCCTCAGAGCTCACTTAGTGAGAGGAGAGTACAGGGATACCAGGCCAGGAAACACACTCAAGAGGATTCATTATCATCCTGATCCTGGGCCAGCATTTCCAGGGGAGGCCATTTCAGCTGAGACAATTCATCCCTCTGAAGATAGAGGTGGAAGAAAGTAGAAGGAAGACGTCATGGGTCAGCAGACAGGGAAGTCTTCCCCAGGACAAGGCCCTAGCTCACTGCTGGCACCAGGGATAGTAAGGCAGGGCATGCGAGGGTCTCCTTTGGGCAGCTATTCTAATATCTACTTCCTCCAGAATCCTGCAGCTTTCATCTTTGCTCCCAAACCCCAGCAGGAACAGAGGAAAGTCTGAATATCTGAACCCAAGAAATAAGTCTGACAATGGCTCCAGGACTAGAGGGGATCCCTTCTTGGGTACCTGTATGACAAGCAGTTTCCACTAATTCTTCACAGGTATGAGAAGAGGAAAGCCAACTTTTTTCTCCATGAGAAACTACACGAAGACTGTATTAGCAGTCTGTCTGTATCCACTGCCATCTCCAGAGAAGACACGCAGATGAGGGGAAGGACTAGAAGGGCCCTGACACCTGATACAGGCAGAATCTTCTGACACATAACCCAATGTAGCAAAAATTAAACCAACTGAATACTGGGCCGAGCCCGTGGCACACTCGGGAGAGTGAGGCGCTGGGAGCGCAGCAGCGCTCCCACCACGCGTTCGGATCCTATATAGGGATGACTGGTGCGCTCACAGCGCTCACTGGCTGAGCGCGGTGTGGCTGGTCTCAAAAAGGACAAAAAAAACCCCCAAAAAACAAAAACAAAAAAACCCAACTGAATACTGCTAAACAAAGCCACAGCCTTCTTTCCCATTTGTACTGGAACATCCTTAAGCTTCAAACAACCCCAGGAAAGTCTGCGTGTTCAGGTAGCTTGACTTCTCATTACCTGAGGTAAGGACTTTGTCTCTCTTTCAGGGAAATTTGTTGCTTATAAGCCTGTTGAGTCAAATGTAGAGTCCGAAGCATACCTTAAGAACTTTAACTGCTCTGTCTGCCAGATTTCCTAGTGCTTTGGGCTCATAGTCTGTTCCAATTCCTGTATTCTTGATTTTATGTACGTGAAGAGAAAATCAATCAGGACTGAGTCTGTGCTATAGCCGAGGCCTGGGTATCTGCTTCCTAGTGGAAATCTCGGTTCCAGTCTTTAGACCCTGTGGGTGTTGCTAGACTCTGGTAATGCATTTTTATATCTAGCAGATGATGAATGCCTCCAAAGGGCCATCTAAGAACTGATGATATACCTGTTGCATGCTGTCCTACCTTTTAACCATCAAGGTACTAATGGCCCCAAAAGTGGCCAGTGGAAACTAATGAAATGTTACAATATACATGCTGTGATAAGGGGAAATGATTTCCAGAAAGAAGCTCTGCTTCCAAATCTTTAACTGAAAGTTGAGTTGACTTTATCTGTCATGTTCCACAATGTACAACAGTGACGCTTGTCAGTCTTAGGTCCCTGTCTCTGTTGACTTCTCCATGGGGTTGGGTACTACATGCCAACAGCAACTTCACAGAAAGGGAGCTTTTCCTTCCTATCTCTGTGGCTCTTCACCCAGTGTAGATGTGCTGGCCCTGCAGAAGGGAGAGTAGACATCTGGGTCAAAAATAGGAGACAGGATAGGATTATTGCACCTAATTACAACATACAGTAGATACTCTTTTGTTGTCTTTCACCTATTTCTCCCAAACACAAACACCCTGATTATCCTGGGAAGGGCCTCATCTGTTGCTGTATTTCTCTTTCCAGGGTCACATTGTACAATAACTTATTTTTAAAAACCTATAGATATTTGCATCGATCCTAAAGATTTAGCTCTGAAAGCAATACCTTCTCAAACACAACATCCTCTAGTATTGAATAGTCCAGGATCCCTTCTCTTTTAGGCTCACGGAGAATGCAGGGCTGGCCAAGAGAAGTAGCTAAGGTGGACACACTTTAGCTCTTCTAAGGAGGCTTGTCTTTATAGCCTTGAGTGATGCCAACAAATGTGGATATAAATTCTATGGAAAAAGAAGTGGATGTGCTTTATTGACATCAAATCTCTACCTGTTTTTCAGAAAACTAAATGGATATATAAGTCATTAGTCAAACATTATACTAAAGCATAGGTATAAGAATAATCAAGAGCATGCATAGCAGAATATTTCTTTAATCTTAAGAGAGAGATGATTTATTTTTTCTGGAAAGATACGTGTTCAGGTTTAACATTATCTCTTAATGTTCAGCTATTACTGTAATGCCTGTACTCTTTTTAGAAAGATATTTTATGAGGATATAATTTAAAGAAATGAATAGACAAAGAAAGTTACCAGTGGGAAAGTTACCACTTTATTGGATTCATGTCAGGTATCCTAAGTGGCCTCTGATGACACAAAATTAGGGTTCATCTTAGTAAAAATTCACTGGGAATCCATCTAGTTCGAGGCAACTAAGAGAACCACTCAGAATGGAGTTCCGGAACTACACCTAGGGAATTGAGTTCATCTTGGTGGGGATTCTGAATGACAGCCAGTCCCCTGAACTGCTCTGTGCCACAGTCGCAGTCCTATACATGTTGGCCCTGACTAGCAATGGCCTGCTGCTCCTGGTCATCACAGTGGATGTCCAGCTCCACGTGCCCATGTACCACCTGCTCGGGCAGCTCTCCTACTCCTACTGGCCTTCATGGCCTATGACAGGTACGTGGCCATTTGTCATCCTTTGAACTACACAGTTCTCATGAGGCCGAGGGTCTGCTGGATCATGGTGGCCACATCCTGGATCCTGGCATCCCTGAGTGCCCTCGTATATACTGTGTATACTATGCACTATCCCTTCTGCAAAGCCCAGAAGATCAGGCACCTGCTCTGTGAGATCCCACCTTTGCTGAAGTTGGCCTGTGATGATACATCCAGGTATGAGCTCATGGTATATGCGACAGGTGTGACTTTCCTCTTACTCCCCCTTTCTGCCATTGTTGCCTCCTACACACTAATCTTATACACTGTGCTCCACATGCCCTCAAATGAAGGGAGGAAGAAAGCCCTGGTCACCTGCTCTTCCCACCTGACTGTGGTCGGAATGTTCTATGGAGCTGCCACCTTCATGTATGTCCTGCCCAGTTCCCTGCACAGCCCCAGAGAAGACAACATCATCTCTGTTTTGTACACAATTGTCACTCCAGCCCTGAACCCCCTCATCTACAGCCTGAGGAATAAGGAGGTCATGTAGTCCTTGGGGAGGGTCCTGGAAAAGTGTACGTAGCCAGTACATTCTACCCTCTACTGAGGGCTCATGACCAGCTTCCAAAATTCATCCTCGTCAAAGTCTGAATATTTCTTCTATGAATCACATACTCATATCTTTTAATAGAAACATGAGGGAATGTAACTGGGCTTGTCAAACGCTATTTTAACCTTCTCTCCCTGAAATAATTCATAGGGTATAATTCATACTATTTAAAATTACTGTTCACACCATTTAAAGTTTACTTTCTACTTTTCTAGGTAGTTACTTAGTTAAATGGTTCTGAAGGCGATCACCAACATGTCACATGGCCCCTGAACTTTGGATCCTGTATTGGACCAACTTCAGAACCAGAGAAAGTTTCAAGTGGGTGGCCTGTGTAAGGCCCAAACATCACTGGAGGAGATGTTTTGAGATTTCCACAAATTTTAGACCAACTGACTTTATTAGCACAGGCTTGTCTAATGCTGCAGCTGGTAGCAATTTGCATATATTTGGTTTGTGTTCACTCTTTCTTCTTTCCAGCCATGTGGACACTCCAACAGGTATCTTTGTTTTTGTTTGTTCTTTTTTTTCTTTATTTTTTTTATTATCCTGGATGCTGGTACCTTTACAACCAATCCTGCTACATTAAATAAGCCCGCTCCAGAATAATTTTAGATCTTTTTACCTTCTTTTTTTTTTTAGTTTCCTTCTCTTTATTTTATTTTATTTTGTCAATATGCAATGTGGTTGATTATTGTGGCCCATTACCAAAATCTCCCTCCCTCCTCCCTCCCAACAATGTCCTTTCTGTATGCTTGTCATATCAATTTCAAGCAATTGTAATTGTTATGTCTTCTTCCCTCCTCCCTGGTTTTATTGTGTATTTATTTATTTTTAGCTCCCACAAATCCACAAATCCAGAATATGCAAGGAACTCAAACAACTTTACAAGAAAAAAACAAGCAACCCAATTAAAAAAATGGGCAAAAGAGCTAAATAGGCATTTCTCAAAGGAAGATGTACAAATGGCCAACAGACATATGAAAAGATGCTCAACATCACTCAGTATCCGGGAAATGCAAATCAAAACCACACTGAGATACCATCTCACCCCAGTTAGGATGGCTAAAATCCAAAAGACTCTGAACGATAAATGCTGGCAAGGTTGCGGAGAAAAAGGAACTCTCATACATTGTTGGTGGGACTGCAAAATGGTGCAGCCTCTATGGAAAATGGTATGGAGGTTCCTCAAACAATTGCAGATAGATTTACCATATGACCCAGCTATCCCACTGCTGGGAATATACCCAGAGGAATGGAAATCATCAAGTCAAAGGTATACCGGTTCCCCAATGTTCATCGCAGCACTCTTTTCAATAGCCAAGAGTTGGAACCAGCCCAAATGTCCATCATCAGATGAGTGGATATGGAAAATGTGGTATATCTACACAATGGAATACTACTCAGCTATAAAAAAGAATGAAATACTGCCATTTGCAACGACATGGATGGACCTTGAGAGAATTATATTAAGTGAAACAAGTCAGACACAGAAAGAGAAATATCACATGTTCTCACTTGTTCTTTTTTGACATGGAGATAGTGACTAAGATTCAAATGTTAATGAAACAGATATAGTAGAAAGTGAAGGCATTGCATAAGTCAGGGCCATGATAAACAACTGTGCTTATTTCTTGCTAATAAGAAAACGATCAGGCAAAGCAAAACAGTGGTTTTTTAATTATCCAAGGCTGTCTGGAAACATCCCAAGAATTGCAAAGGGTTCACATGCCTGGCATGTGTGGATGTGGGAGTCAGTGTGTCCATATGTTTGTCCTGCAGGATAACATGATACATTTTCTTTGAGCTTAATTATGCTACACTACTATCAATTTGTTTATAAGTCTGAAAGATGTAAACAAAAGCTATGAGTTGAGTTTTGAAGCTTAAAAATAATATCATGTAGTACTTGTATGGTTGATCGAGTGACACTATTTTGGGGCATATCACTGTTTGTGGAAATTGGCTAAAAATAATATAACACTGTTTCATTGCTGAGTCCAAAAGAAGTTCTTTTTAAAAATTAATAAAACTCAGAATACTAGTAAAAGGCAAAAGCCACCTAAAATCTCCTTATCCAGAGATAATTCCTACACAGATTTAGATGGATTTCCTTTCCTTGTTTTTTTTTTTTTTTTTTCTGGTGGCTGACCAGTAAGGGGATCTGAACTCTTGACATTGGTGTTATAACACTGTGCTCTAACCAACTGAGCTAACCAGCCAGCCTCCTTCCACTTTAATACACGCATGCATTTTACTGTGTTGATATGTGAGTGTAAAACAGATTTTTTTCACTTATTAGCATACAGTGTTTTTTTCCCTATATTATATGGCAGAAGTATAAAGCACTGGTGAAGAGGCTGAGGTCAGTTGTCAGAGTACAGAGGTTAGAACTCAATGCATCCCACTTACATGTATGCCTTTGAACTAACATGATACTTAACCTGTTTGTACCCAAGTCTGCAGGTCTATAAAATGTAAATTAATAATAAGACCTACTTTATGGTATTGTTGTTAGGATTAAGTGAGTTATCAAACAGAAATATAAGGCATGTAGAGCAGCATCTCGCATATGACAAGTATTTAATATATCTTAACTCTTACAGAATAAATGGCCCTGAAACACTGTTAAGTCATAGCATAATATTATATCACATGGATGTTTTCTGATATCATCAGCTATTTCGTCATGGTTATGCATTTAACATTGTTGTGTGTGTGTGTATTAAATCAGCAAGATCAATCTCTTGGGCCTGTGACTGTTCGTTTTCCTTAGAAAAATTGTTATGAATGGAATTACTGAAATCAAAGTTAAAATCTATTTAATATTCTTAATGTGAAAGGACAGTTTTTTTTCTTGTTAAATATTTTGTATTCTTACCAGCAATGTATAAGTGTACTTAACCCACCACATCTTTTTCCCTGTTAAGTTTTACATATAAATAGTTCTTACTAATGATTAGGTATAATATTTAAATCTATTATTATAATTTGTTTTTATTTTTTCCTATTGATTTGTTGAACTTTTTTGCATAATGGGGACACAGATACTTTGATTGTTATATTTGTGATAATAACTTCTTTTCCAATTTGGGATTTGACTTTTAATGTCTCCATGGTAGGCATTTTTAGACACAAATATTACAAATATTTTATAGTGATAGATACCATTGTTATGTTTTCTTCTAGTGGTTTTACTGTTAGGATGTAATTCTCTATTCTCTCTTTAGGTAACAATCTATATATGTTTTTTATGATTTTTTTCACTTGTTTTATAGTTTATGTTTGACTATTAAAATAAATTTCTAACTTACCTTGTGTGAAAAATGGTGAGGTTTTAACCTTTTTTCAAAGTTACAACTTTTCTAGCAATATTTTAAAATAATCCTTCCCTCTTCCATTAATTTGTTCTACTTCCTTCATCACAAATAATGTTCCAATAAGCTACGTTTTAACTATTTTTTCAGTTCTAGTTTATTTCTCCTCCTTACTCTTTTTGACGACATTTGATTCTATCATCCACATCTTAAAAGTCCACTGGTTGTTTGATTGTGAATATACTCAACTTATAAATTAAATTATAATTTGGGCATTTTTGCAGTACTCGGTCTTGCCTTCCTGAACACAGTATACTGCTCTACTTCCCGAACCTAGTCACAGTCCCTTTTTTAAAATGACTATTTCACACCTTGAGTCTCAGCTGATGAGTTGCCCTGTATTTCATTAGAACAGAAGCAGTCAGCTGCAAGCCCCTTTATATTCTTCTCTTCAAGTCTCCCACGCACCTGCATCTGCGTGCATACTCTCCTGATTTCTCTCACTACAATTGTCTGTCAAAGGCTGACCTCCACTAGCACTCGGGATCCCAATCTCATTGGCCTCCCCAACATTTTGCTTTTGCAGGATCCTTTTCATCTGAAAGCACTTTCTTCCACTTTCCTGGATCATAACCATAAGAATACAAAATATATTCTGATAATCCCCATCATAGAGAACCCTTTCTGTGATTCCAATCCCTTCAGTTACTGGCACATTTTTTTCAGTGTCTTATTTTTATTCTCATCTTCAGTTTTTTCAGAATTACATGTTGGGCCAATTCTTTAGTATTGAATTCAAGAAATTTCTCAATCTGGACTTACTTTTCAGCCTTATATCTCACTATTTTCCTAACTTTACACATACTCTTAGAAAAATTCTAGCATTTGTTATTCCTAAAATGTGCTTTCTTTTCCATTTCAGAAATTGTTAAATTGAGAGTTGAAGGCCATGTTAGAAACATACCACCACGAAGAACTTATTTTTTACGTCTATATTCATAGCTCCATAAATGTACCTGGGATACATGATGTGTTCAAAAGATGTTTGATAAATGCATACAAGAATGGAAGAAATGACTCTACTTGCCAAAAGTTCTCATATTTATGACAGTTTTGTTGCTATTTATTGGTTCTTTGTTTTCTGACATATAGTTATATCCCTACTTATACTGATATACTTATTAGCTTGTATGGGCTAGGAAAGAAGTGACTTCTTGCTCCCCTATCTTCCTCCCTTCCTTCCTCCCCCTCTCCCTCCCTCCCTCCATCATTCTTCTCTTCTTCCCTTCTTCTTTACCCTCTCCCTCTATCCCTCTCTTCATCTCCTCTCCTCTCTCCTCCCCTCCACTCTCCTCTCCTTCTCTCCCTTCCCCTCCTCTCCTCTCACCTCCTCTCCCCTCTTCTCCTGTTCTTTAATTTAATTTCTTTTCCGTGTCCACCAAGTTACCTTGCTTTGATTAGGCAATTTGTTGAACTGATCTGAGAAGAAATATTGGAAAATAGAAGGAATGAAAAAGCAGAAGAAAGAGATAAAAATGGAAAACATTCCAAGAAAATTACTTCTCTCCACGTCCCTAAAATGGTTATCATAATCAGAGATCACCACCTCCAAAAAGATTATTTTGCGGTTACTCTCCTGAGAGCTCCTTTGACATCCTTGTTCCTCAGACTGTAGATGATGGGGTTCAGCATGGGTGTCACTGCTGAGTAGAATACAGAAATCATTTTATCCCTTTTATTCATTATCCTGGAGTTGGGTCTCATGTAGGCAAATATCGCTGAGCCATAGAAGAGAACAATGACAATAAGATGGGAACCACAGGTGGAGAAAACCTTGAGCCTCCCCTCCCCAGACTGCATCTGGATCACAGTGGAGATGATATTCCAGTAGGAGACAAGGATGAGGGAGACAGGAGCCAGGAGGATTACCACGCCCATTGCAAAGATGGCCATTTCTGTGCTGTAAGTATCTGCTGAGGCCAGCTTCAGGAGGGCAGGAGGTTCACAAAAAAAATGGTTAATGATATTGTTTCCTCGATAGGGCAGACATAATGTGAATGTGGTGTCCACCAGAGACACAAATGCCCCACTCGCCCAAGACCCTATGGCCAACTGGACACATACCCAATGTGTCATGATGGTGGAGTAGTGCAGGGGCTTGCAGACAGCCACATACCGATCATAGGACATCACTGCTAGAAGCGCACACTCTGTACACCCAACCAGAAGTAAAACAACTATCTGTGTTGAGCATCCAGCAAAGGAAATGGTTTTCCTCTTCACCAGGAAGTGGACTAGCACCTGGGGGACTGTGGTAGTAGAGAAACAGAGATCAGCAAAGGACAGGTTTCTAAGGAAAAAGTACATGGGTGTGTGGAGTCTGGAGTCTATGTGAATGAGCATGATGATCAGCAGGTTTCCCAGTACAGTCAGCAGGTAGATGATCAGAAAAAGAAAGAAGAGCAAGACTTGAGCCTGTGGATCCTGGGAAAGGCCCAGGAAAACAAATTCAGTCACAGAGGTTTGGTTCTCTTCTCCCATGAATATTTATTCCTGTTTATAGGTCAGCAGCAATAAAAGAAACACATCCATCAGTTATTTGTAAAAATTTGAGTAACCTAGTTACTTTACTAATCAGTATCCAAAATTAGACTATTGATTTCCATCTCAACAGATTCTATTTGTCAAAAGATGGAGTTCTTTTGGTTTTTCAGGGTTTTTCTTTTTGGTGTTCTTTTTTTTTTTTTTTTTTTTTTTGCTCAATAGTACTGACAGTTGAAAGCCATTTCTGATTTTCTCTCCCCTTGAATCTTTTAGTAGCACCAGTGGGAGAGAACTCATCCTACACGAGTCTTTGGACCACTTTTTTTTTTTTTTTTTTTTTTTTTTTTGCTCAATAGTACTGACAGTTGAAAGCCATTTCTGATTTTCTCTCCCCTTGAATCTTTTAGTAGCACCAGTGGGAGAGAACTCATCCTACACGAGTCTTTGGACCACCTAAAGACTTATATTCCTGAGATTATAGTGCTGTTTGTGGTGTATCCTTCCTTTTATGTAGGTTTGGGAAGCAAACAAATTAATGTTGCTTTAAACCAGTTAGATTTTTATGCTGCACACTGTCTGACAACATTTAAGAAGGCTGAATTTTTTCATTATATTTACAAAATAATCCTAAAGAGCACTCTGTGCAAGATCCTGTCCCCTGCCCAAATTCTTCTGTCACTTATTTTCAACATGAAGAGGGTGCTGAGGAACATCAGTAAAAATAGCTGCCTCATTGGCGGTTGTACCCAGTGGCGCATTACAAACATCCCCTAATCTGTTCTCTACACACTTTTATTTCTTTTTGGCATTAATAACACTAATTATCATATGTTAAGCATCCTCCTGTGCCAGTCCTTATTAATACATTTTCTACATTCACTTTTTAAAAAACTTCTCTTTGAGGCTGTATAAGGTAGTTGTTATTACTTTCATCAAACAGGTAATAAAACAAAGAAATTCTGAAACTGGTTCCTGTAAGCCTTCCTCATTCTTTCTGTATCCTGCAAATTTTTTCTTTGTTCCTCAAAATTTGTTTGTAGAGAGGTTAAACTCTCTCTCACATCCACTCCTTGAATACAAGCCTAAGCTTTCTCCATTTTAAGTGTTTTAGTGCTCATCCTCTAAAACTGATGGCAACAATATCAGGTGCAAAAATAACAGGCATATTTTAAAAGATATTTTTTAACATTTTGGGGGGTCTTGATCAAAGACAATAGCAAGAATTTGAGGAATAAATATTGAAAAAAAGTGATAGACATTATTTGTAGATAATCTGACTGCATATGTAAAATAAATAAAAAGAGCCAATTTAAGTTTTCGATAAATGAAAAAATGTGATATGATATATAATTGAACATTCTTGTGTTATCATATAACAAAATAACCAAATAAAAAATTTAGTAAAACAGGAACGATGGCTAAACTTAAGATACACACTTAAGAAGCATTCACGATGTATTTGAAAAAAGCTGTGAAGCATGATATCTGAATAAATGAATAGAGACAGTGATTTCATGAATAGAATAGTGCAGTTTTATAACAATGTTAATGTCCCTGAATTAATCTATAAATTCACTGAAATTCCAACCAAATTCACAGAGAATTTCGGTAAGGGAATTGAACAAGCATATCCTAAATTTTATACTATAAAGTGAAGCGTGAAAAAGAAAAACAAGAGAGTAGAGGAAACATATCCTATCAGATATAAAATATATTATAAATTTTCCCTTATTAATGTAGTGTATACTGAAAAGGCATAAAATATTTGACCAATAAATGTATTATAGAACTGAAACAGATCCTAGTATGACTAAAAGTTTAATATATGATAAAGGTGCTGTCTTATGTAAGTGTATTACTTAACAAAAGACAATTTATTTTACAATTTTGCCTTCAATTTCTAAGTAAAAAAGATAATACATATTTAAAATAAAAACGTGAAGGAATTAGAATACAGACAGTATAAATGTAATAATGAAAATACAAGAGTAGTACCAAAAAAGAAAGACAAATCATTGGATCAGAATAGAAATCAGAATCAGCAAAGGCTGACAAAGAATTAGGTATATGCTAAAGTTAGCATTTCCAATAAGCCTGAAAAGTGCACATTATTCATTAAATCATGCTAGGAGAATTGACTAAGTAGTTGAGAAACAAATGAAGTTGGTCCAAATCATTCATCATAGAGAAAACATTTCAGACATTACTCACAGACACACATATATAAATAACCTTGACCATTAAAAAAAAATAAGGTGATTATTCATTGATGTCATGCCCTAAAAGAATTTTCTGGGCCTGACAACAAAGGGACAAAGTATAAAAAATAAATTGATACGTTAGACTGCAAAAATTTTTTAAATTTCTACATTTTAAAAATAAAATTTGAAGGTAAACAATAACATGGAGAAATATCTGTTACATATGTCATAGATCAAGGACTAATATCCCTAGTATAGAAAGTGTAATGTGACAGATGGGTCAGTGGGTACAAAGCCACAGTTAGGAGGAACAAGTTTTGGTGCTCAATAGCACAGTGGATGGTGAGAATTAGCAATATTCTATTGCATATTTCAAAATAACTAGAAGAGAAGTTTTTGAATGTTCTCATCACAAAGAAATGACAAATGCTTAAGATTATGGACATATTAATTACCCCAATTTGATGATTACACAATGTAAATGTGTATCAAAGTATCATGTTCTACCTCATAAATATGTACAACTAACACTTTTTCAAAATAAAAACATTAAAAAAGAGAAAAGAAGTGATAAATACTACCTGAAAAAAAGTATAGACATGAATTGACAATTCATAATAAATTTCAATCTCAGGACAATTGAAACGCAAATTAAAATTAGATTTTTTTTGCTCATGTGATTAGAATGCTTTTTAAAAATTTATAATATTCAGGGGCCAGCCCGTGGCTCACTTGGGAAAGCGTGGTGCTGACAACACCAAGTCAATGGGTTAAGATCCCCTTACTGGTCATCTTTAAAAATAATAATAATAATAAAATAAAAAATAAAAATTCGTAATATTCAGTGATAATACAGTTCCTGTTTTATTGGAAACAAATTTTTGGAAACAATTAGGCATTATACAGAAATTGCGTTAAAATGAGTAATATACCTTAATAAAGTAAACTCAATTTAAATATAAATTATTAAAACCTGCATAAGGGGTAATTAGGCAATATTTAGAAAATGAATTAAAGTGAAATATACTTTGATAAAGTAAACTTAATCTTATTATTTTCTAATAAATAAATATAATATTTTGTCCAAACAATATGAACAAAATGAATCAGTGAGGATGTTTATTAAATATTAATTATAACTATAAAGCTTTAAAGAAGACAAATATCCTTAAATTAATATAGAACATCCAAATGATGGAATACTATACAGCCACTGAAAAAGATGCCAAATATTATATGACATCAAAAATGTTTATACACATCTTGGGCACAAGTGGTGACAGTCTGCTTTGTATTCCGTGAATATTTATGACCAATAAAAAGTTTATAAATTTTTTAAGATAGAAAAAAAGTGGATTATAAAAATATTTTACACTATGGGTACAATTTTTATTTAAAAATTTTTCTCTCCGAGCTTCATGTGTTTGTATTTTTCTGGGTGATAGGATTAGAAGTGAGTTTTCCTTTTCATCTGTGTGTGTTTTTATAGTCTCCAAGTGTTCTATAACAAAAACACATTCTTTAGTAACCAGAAAACAAATAATATCTTTCAAAAGATCCTTTGAAATCCGGACCCTGTTTACTTCCTACAGTCATACTTTCCCTCTTTCTATTCTCTGACTTTCTATTCTGGAATATTATAAACATCCTTTCTTAAAGTTTCTATTCATTAAGAAGCCCTGAATTAAGCCCTTTGTAGGCATTATTTCATTTAATCTTCAGAGTGATCTTACATTTTGGTAAAATCATCTGTCCATTTTATGTACTTAATGAAACTGAGCCTTAAGGTGATGAAGTAAATTTTCCAGTGTTTAATAGCTGGGATTGAAAACCAAGTCCCGGATCCAAGTCCCATGCTCTTAATCACCCCACATAGAGCCTCTTTTTAAAAACCTAATGTTGCAATAACAATTAGTGTGGAAGAGCAGAGCAAGAGTGAAGTCAGGCAGACTTTCATTCTGCTGCACACTAACGCAGACACTAGTTGCCTCCCTTGAAACTTACTGTTTTTTGTGTTCTGTTTTTCTTGACTTAACTTCTATTTCTCTAATTCCATTATGAAACATTCTCAATATTTCTTACATACAGAGAAAATAGCAACACAACTCACAATAGCCAAGAGGTAGAAGCAACCCAAATGTCCACCATTGGATAAAAGGATAAACAAAATGTAGCATCTACATGCAGTGGAATACAGACAGTCCTGACTTAACGATGGCTCGCCTTACAATTTTTCAATTTTATAATGGGTTTGTAAGATATTAAATGGCATTTTTGCCTCATGATGTTTTTAATGACGGGTTTATTGGGATGTAACCCCAATGTAAGTACAGGAGAATCTGTATTATTTAGACGTTAAAATGAAGGAAATTCTGATATACGCTACAAGGATGAATCTTGAGTATTTTGTGCTAAGTGAAATAAGTCAGTTATAGAAAGAGAAGTACTGTATGACTCCACTTTTATGCTTTTATCAAGTACACGTTCAGCATTTACTGCTTCTACTTTGTACCATTGACTCCTCAAATCCTTTCAATCTCATTTTTATTTCCATGATTATATCGAAACCATGATTTTGTCAAAGCGATGATCTTCTCTCATTCCATATCCTTTTCAGTCTCCATGGCATTTGGTATAATTTAACTAAAAATGCTTCTTAAAATCCCTCCTTTCTGTGATTGTAGGACACTGTATTTTAACTGCTTGTATTCTATCCTTGTATTCTACTACATTTTCATCATGCTCTCTAAACCCATCCTCAAGTTTATACTTCTGTTTCTTTTCTGTGTCTACATCCCATGTGGAAAGACCAATCATGAAAAAATGCAAATGATGCTATTACAAAATTGTGAATCCTTATGTCAGCTTCTTCTTATTTTTAAACAGCTTTATTGAGGTACCATTGTCATGTAAACATTGTATATATTTACGGTGTTCAACTTTATGCTTCGATATGTATGCACTGCAATAAGATCATCACAATCACACTGATTGATATATCCATCAACTCCACATAATCATTTCCTTTTTCCCTCTGTGGTGGGAAGACAATTTAAGATCTACCCTCTTAGCAGACTTCAAGTATACAATATATTATTATTAACTATAGTCATCATCATGTACATAAGATCTAAAGAGCTTACTCATCTTGCGTAACTGAAGCTTTCTGCCCTTTGATCAACATTACCCATTTCTCCACTCCCCAGCTTTATACCATTCTTTTAACTCTGTTCCAATTCTTTGAGTGGTGTCTTCTGCAATTATACACAGCATAAATTTTTACTTCTTCCCTCACCTTTTATCACAGAGTTCAGCCAAAAATAATCTACAGTTCTCCCAAACTTCACATTCTATCACAGGAACATTCAGGTCCCTTTGACTTTAACCATTAATTGCCTAGGGTGGGCTTTAATGTAACCACTAAAGTTACATTATTTTCTTTTTTTTTTTTTTTTTTTTTTTAAAAATGACCGGTAAGGGGATCTCAATCCTTGACCTGGTGTTGTCAGCACCACGCTCAGCCAGTGAGCGAACCGGCCATCCCTATAGGGGATCCGAACCCGTGGCCTTGGTGTTATCAGCACCGCACTCTCCCGAGTGAGCCAAAGTTACATTATTTTCTTTTTTTTTTTTTTTTTAAAAATGACCGGTAAGGGGATCTCAATCCTTGACCTGGTGTTGTCAGCACCACGCTCAGCCAGTGAGCGAACCGGCCATCCCTATAGGGGATCCGAACCCGTGGCCTTGGTGTTATCAGCACCGCACTCTCCCGAGTGAGCCAAAGTTACATTATTTTCTAAGGTTCTTTATTCAGTCTACAGGACAGGAGTTGACCTTTATCTTCACAAGGCCCAGAAAAAGATTTGCACATACTTTCTTTCATGCAGTTGCTACTTTGTATTTTAATTATTAGTTTACATGCCTGTTTCCCTGGGTTTTGACTGGGTTGCTGCTTCAAGGTAGTGCATTTTTATCATCTGTGTTTCGGTATCACCTGACACACAGTAGGGGTTTAATAAAAGTTAATTGAATGTGTGAATGCATAGACTCATGCTTTTCCTCCCACACCAACACATTTGCTCCTTTGAGGGAAGTGTGAAAGAGAAGGGGGGCTATGTTGGCTGTTGAGACATTGAGCTCCGACATGGGGCTGGGAAGATTTTGACTTAGAAACTCCAAGGATTGGTAATCAGGTTAAAGAGAGTTTATGAACTCACTGTTAGTCACATCTCAACAAAGAAGTGTGAGTTCAGTGTAATAGGGCGGGACCTTATTCCTGCACATGAGATTAACATAATTACATAGCCCTATCTGGCATCTTAGGGATGTCTAACCTGAAGAAGTTCCTGTCTGTATCTCTGGTTAAGGAGGATCAGGTTCTATCTTTGTCTTGCCTTTTCCCAGTGCCCAAGCCAAAGTGGCTAAAAAGAATGAGGAAGGAAGCCCTGAATGGGGTGCACCGAGATGGCAAAGGATAGAAGAGAATCTGATAGATTTGCTTTTATTGCAAAAGGAAGGCAGTCCATGTCCACAGGCCTTGCAGACACTCTGGTGTCCTTGGTCAAGAGCTCCTCCACAGGAGTTGCTGAAAAGGATTCATGAGGCTATTATTCAGAAAAGCAACAAAAAAGAGCACATATTCTCTAGGAGCCAGAAGGAAAAGAGAGATGGGCAGGAGAGTGAAAGACAGAGTCGTCCCCTCCTCCCACCATGAACAGAATCATGAATTCAGAGTCCTTAAATGGATTAAATCCCCCTCAGCATCCTAACCACTCTCACCTGGAGGACTGGCTTGAGACAAGCACAGGACAGTGAGTGCAGTGATGAAGAAATAAGTAGTGGATGGAGAAGAGTGTGGTTTCCGCAGCCTGCTAATGTATGTCATAATAGGTAACCTCCGCTGCAGCTTATCAGATATTCTGAGGTTGGGACATCATCTGGGCTATGAGTCTTATCCTATGTCAACTGAAGGAGCACCATTTTATTAAAGGACAAAATCCCAAATTCACATAAGAACAAGCCTAGAGGATTATCTTGAAGAAGTCTTCAAACCTGAGGTCTTAAGAGACTTTATGATCAGGGCATTCCCTGGAGCAATCTGTGCTGTTAACTTTTTCAACCTTGCAACAATAAGAGATGCCCTGGGGCATTTTTTATTGTAACCTCCAATTGAAATACCTGAATCTCATCTGATGTCAGGTACTACACTAATGTTTCTCAAACAACCCTATGGACTTCGGAGGTCTACAAGTTCTTTGTCAGAATTTTCTAGAGGTTTCAATTATGATGGCAATGTAAGAGGCAGCTGACATAAGTATATTCTGCATCATCTAGATGATACCCCTCAAACTAAGAACCACCAGAGGATTTCAGTACCATTATCTGCACTTGTACCCAAAATGCTCTAATTGTCTTCTGCTAATGAGGATAAAACACACTAGAGGTACATGGTTGATATGGATTAAATGTGTCCTCCAAAAGTTCATGTATTAGAAACTTGACCCCCACTGTAACAGTGTTAAGAGGGTGGGAAATCCAACTATGATATTTGAAAGGTGGAGCCACTCCAGCCAGGCAGAAAATTCAGGCAGCCACCACCCCCACCCCACCCACACAGAGGGCTGGACCCCATGCTAATGCTACTAGGGAGGACCCAGGCAGGCAGAAAACCCAGGCAGTTGCCACAGCTGCCCTGCCCCAATTGCACAGAAGGCAGGACACCGTTCTGCAGCTACAAGGGAGGCCTTGCACAGCTTCCATGGAGGTGACCCACAATAGCCACCACCCCAGCATCTACTGCTTCAAGGACTACTCACTACCACAGTAACATCCACAACCAACATGCAGGTGTCCCAATGCATAACTTCACTGACATGAGGAGAGTCACTTGAGGAGTCTGGAAAAAGAGGAAGAAGTCTTTCTCCTCAAAGTCCACCCCAGAGTAATAGAAGAAACAACTGATCTACCAAATGACCAGAAATCAATGTAGAGATACTAGAAATATGAAACAAAACAAAACAAAACAAAGCAGAAATATGACACTGACAAAGGAATTTAGTAACTTTCAAGTACCAAACCCTATGAAACAGGAAACCTATGAAATGGCTGAAAGAAAAATTCCAAGTAACTATTTTAAGGAAATTCAATGAGATAGGACTCAGACAACACAGTTAAATGAGAAAAAATATCCAGGATATGTAGGAGGAAATTTACAAAGAGATTAATACCTTAAAAAAGAATGTAGCACAACTCCTGGAACTGAAAGACTCATTCACTGAAATAAAAATCACAATCAAGGGCTTAAGCAGCAGACTAGAACAACAGAATGAAGAATTTCTGAACTTGAAGATGATCTTCATGAAATAACCTAAGCTGACAAAGAAAAGGAAAAAAGAATTTTAAAAAATGAAGAAAATCTAAAAGAGTTAGCAGACAACCTTAAGCACACAAACAGTTGAATCATGGGTGTTCCGGAAAGGGATTAGAAAGCTAAAGGCATTGAAAATCTATTCAATGAAATAATAATGGAAAACTTCCCAGTAGAGGGACAGACATGGGCCTTCATATCAAGCTCAAAGATCCCCAAATAAATTCAATCCAAACAAATCCTCTCTGAGACACATTATAGTCAAACTGGCAAAGCTCAAAGACAAAGAGAGAATGTTAAAAGCAGCAAGAGAAAAGCATCAAGTCACTTATAAAGAAGCCCGCATCAGACTAACAGTAGACTTCTCAACTGAAACTCTACAGGCAAGAAGAAAATGAGATGAAATATTCAAAATACTAAAAGATAAAAACTGCCAGCCAATAATACTATACACAGGAAGGCTATCCTTCAGAAATGAGGGAGAAATAATGTATTTCCCAGACAAACAAAAACTGTGCGAGTTCATCACCACATGGCCAGCCCTGCAAGGAATTCTCAAGGGAGTTGCATCTAGAATCTGGAAAAAAAAAAATCACTACCATGAATACACAAGAGAGAACAAATCCCACTGGTAAAACACAAATGCAAATGAGAAAGAAAATAGAAACTAAATCTTACTACCTCAAAAAAACCCCTCAAACATTGAGGATGAATAATAAAAGGGGAAGAAAGGAATACAAGATATTTAAAACATCTAATCAAAAAGATATAAAATGCCAGAAATAAGGCAATACCTCTCAATAACAACCCTAAAAGTAAGTGGATTAAACTCCCCACTCAAAAGACACAGATTGGATCAAAAAGCTAGACCCAACTATATGCTGTCTTCAAGAGACTTACCTCACCTGTAGAGATGCACACAGACTAATACTGAAGAGATGGAAAAGATACATCATGCAAATGGAAACCAAAAATGAGCAAGAGTAGCTATTCTTATATCAGATAAAATAGACTTTAAACCAAAAACCATAAAAAGAGACAAAGATCCACTATATAAGGTGTAGCATTAGGTTCTTTACCTAAAATTTTTCTGTTTTTTTTGATCTAAGTATTTATTGCTATAAACTTCCTTCTTAGTACTGCTTTTTCAGTATCCCACAGGTTTTGACATGTGTCTTTATTTTCTGATTTCCCATTTATCAGTATCCCACAGGTTTTGACATGTGTCTTTATTTTCTGATTTCCCATTTAATTTCTTCTTGGACCCATAGGCCATTCAGGATCTATAGATAAAGGGATCTATCCAGCAAGAAGACAACAATCCTAAATATATATGCACTCAACATGGGAGCACTTGGATATATAAAGCAAACACTGTTAGACCTAAAGGAAGAGATGCACTCCAATATGATAATAGTGGGCCACCTGAACACCCATCTCTAATCATGGGACAGATCATCCAGGCAACAAACAGACAACACAGGATTTAAACTATACTTTAGACCAATTGGACCTTGCAGGTATTTGCAGAAAATTTCTTCCAACAACTATAGAATATACAAACTTCTCATCAGGACAAGGAACATTCTCCAAGATAGATCACATGTTAGGTCACAAATCAAGTCTAAGCAAATTTTAAAAAATCAGAATCATTTCAACTACCTTTTCAGACCACAACAGATTAAAACTAGTAATCAATAAGTGAAATGCGGGAAACTTCAAATACATGGAAACTAAATAACAGGCTCCTGAATGGCCTATGGGTCCAAGAAGAAATTTCCTGAATGGCCTATGGGTCCACTGAATGGCCTATGGGTCCAAGAAGAAATTAAATGGGAAATCAGAAAATAAAGACACATGTCAAAACCTGTGGGATACTGAGAAAGCAGTACTAAGAAGGAAGTTTATAGCAATAAATACTTCGATCAAAAAAGCCAGAAAGATTTTAGGTAAAGAACCTAATGCTACACCTCAAAGAACTATGAAAACAAGAACAATCCAATCTCAAAGTTAATGGACAGAAAGAAATAATTAACATCAGAGCAGAACTAAATGATCCAATGATATGTGTCATAAGAAGAAAGGAAGAGAGACAGAGGGATGAAGGCCGTCTGAAGACAGAGGCAGAGATTGGAGCTCTGCTGCCACAAACGAAGGAACACTAGAAGCCACCAAAAGCTGGAAGAGGAAAGAGGTCTCCTCCTCTAGAGCTGAGGAAGCATCTGCAGACACATTGATTTCTAACATGTGGCCTCTAGAACTGTGAGAGATTAAATTTCTGTTGTTTTAAGCCATACAGTTTGTTGCATTTTGTTATGGAAACCCCACAAAGCTAATACGAAGGCCCTACCGATCCGGCCTCTGCTTGTTTCTATGATACCATCATTACTACTCTCTTGTCACTCAGTCTCCAAACACACTTTCTCTGTCCTGATCTCAAACATCGTATTCCCACCCAATCATTAGACTGTTTTCTCTGCCTGGACCCTCTTCCCCCAGTCTCTATTTGGTTGGTCCTTTCTTCTTAACCTTCTGGTCACAGCACAAACGTTGATTTCTCTGAGATGTAAGATGGCCTTTCCTGACCCCTTGCTTAAAATTGCAACCCATACTTCCTTGTTTTTATCTGCTCATAGCACTTATTATCATCAGACATAGTATGTGTTGTGCTTATTTGTTTATTTTCATCACCCTTTCCTAAAATATAAGTTCTGTGGGTATAGAAACTGGGAACATAGTTCATTGCTATAGACTCAGAACCTAGAAGAATGCTCAATAGATATTTAGTTAATAAATGAATTAGACATTTATTGAATACATGAGTCAAATAAATTGTGCTATTGCAATCAATGTTGTTTGTGCTGATGAAATTGAAAAATAATGGTCATAAAACCTGTGGCATAAGTGAAAGAAAACAGATTAACTTTGATATCTGGAAAGCTATTTATTTGAGAAACTATGGGCAGTTCCCAGGACATGATGACTTCATTAACTTGTTAGTTTCTCATGTGCTATACATTTGTCTAGCTGCTGCTATATAGTCATTGATGTCTGGCATCTAGTCAGAGGTTGATGTTTTCATTTAAAAATTATTCACAGTGTCTGTACTTTCTTGCCCTGTTGAATCCACCAGTTTCCTATTGGTGGTCAGTTGTACAGTTTTTGTAAACTCAAAGTGATTCCTAGCCACTTTTTCATTGATCATTTCAATGATGTGACACATCTTCCCTACCACTTAATGGCAAAGAGGCAGTGGTTGGGTGAGCTTCCAATGGCTATGAGACAGCAGCATGTCTAAGAGTAGCTGCTGTTTATTTATAACACTGCTTCTCAAAGGATCTGTTGTGCAGATCCAGGTTTTTGTTTTGGAATTTTTAAAATTTACCATATACTGTGGACTGATACTTTTGTAAAACATGCACCTTAATTCCTAGAATGCTAAATTGAAAATGGAAACTAAGACACATAAGGTAAAAGCTCCAATTTTTTCTAAATGATTGGATTCAACCTGATAAAATGACTTCATCCAGTTGCTATATCACAAGGTAAAAGCTCCAATTTTTTCTAAATGATTGGATTCAACCTGATAAAATGACTTCATCCAAAGTCATAGTTGCTATATCATGCTCCTCAAGCTTCTTCTAGCTTCTGCCCACTTGCATGATACCAAAGCTCTTCTCATGTTTTTAGGTATTTGTTACAGCAGCACCCAACTTCCAGGTTCCAAAAATTTGTATGATTTTTATATCGCTGTGTAACAAACTACCATGAACTTAGTATCTGAAAACATTACACATATATCATAGTTTCTGTCAGGAGTCCAGGTAAGACTTGGTTAGGTCTTCTGCTCAGCGTCTCACAAGGTTGCAGTCCAGGTGTCAACTGAGCTATATTCTTATCTGGAAGCTTGACTGAGAAAACACTGCTTCCAGGCTTATTATGTGTTGGCCAAATTCAATTCTATGTGCTTGTAGGACTGAGGTACCCATTTTTTCCTGGCTATCATCTGCAGCTTCTCTCAGCTCCTAGAGATTGTCCACAGTTCCTTGCCCCAAAGCCCACTGCATAGACCCTCTCATTACATGGCTACTTACTTATTCAAGCAAGCAGGAGAAAGAAGTATTGGCCCTAACGAAGGACCTAGTCTCTCTTTTAAGGGCTTTCACCTGATTCAGTCAGGTCCACCCAGGATAATCTTCCTCTTGGTTAGCTCAGAGTCAATGGATTTAGGACCTTAACTGCATCTGAAAAATCCCTTTGCCTTTGCCACATTCTATTGGCTAGAAGGAAGAGGAGGGTATTATATAAAGCATTAGTCATGGAGGTCTCTTGTTTGTCTACCAACTGACAAAATATAAAAAGTGCTTATTCTGGTTTTTGACCTATATTAGGGGATCAATAAATGTTAACTACTTTTATTTTGTAATTTTTTTGAAAATCTCTGCTGTAAACACAATATCTCTGCTGTGGAATGTGGGACTCAATGAGGTAAATGCTCATTGAAGGAAAGGAGGAACTAAAGGAGGTCACCACTATCACGCCAAGGAAGAATCTCATTCTCCTAAAGATTACAACATTTCTTACAATTAATGAAAATTTGGAGGGAGAAGACATTACTAGAGACCAATAAGAACTAAACCGGAGAAGTTATAAGAAATGAATATTCATATTGGGTTCCAGGGAGTTTTTCAGTGTGACACATTAGAATACAGAAAGAGATAGTGAGAAACATAGACCTAGGGAATGTATCCCATGGAAACAGGTATGTCTATGAGTTTCGGATCATATAATCTTCAAGAAATCCTCTGTCACACCTAATTTCATGTTTAGTTGGCAGAAAGAACTTGTGGCTTAGGAGGCTTGAGAATTATATCTGGGCTATGCAGGACATGGAATTCATTTGGTGCCTTCATCTCGTTCTAGGTGATAGAGGTAAAATTGCTGAGATGATTTATGGTTAAGATTGGCCTAGGAACAAAAGTAACCAGGAAGCAGGCAAGCAGATCAGGAAAAACATGAGGAAAAGAGACAAGGAATGCTTGAATGGGATGAACAAAGTCTGAGGACAGGAGGATCATACAGGACTGGGAATGGAAGCATAAGAGAGAGAGAAACTCCCAAGATAGGGGAGTTTTCTCCAATCTTCAGGGGACCGTGAAGATTCAAAGTGGAATGGCAGGCCACTCACTATAGAGAGTGTGAACACAGGATTTTATACTATTATATGTCGTTACGATGAACATATGGAAGCCTACATTGGGGAAGAAAGGAATGATCAAGACAGTGAGTCTGATTTGGGGCTGTGTCTTTTTCCTTTACACTGTAACTTGAGACTACATGCAACGGTGGCAGCCAGGTACCCTGAGCTTGTAGGTTAATTTTCAGGAATAGCCTCCCATCTCCTGGTGCTTCTGTCACGAGTTAATAACAAATATCGGCCATGGAAATTGTTCTAGTGTGTAGAATGACTTTCACCATTCAGGTAAAAGGAAATGCTGTGTATCTTTTCTGCTAATGTTTGCAAAGTCCTGTTTTTTTGGTTGTTGTCTTGTTTTGTTTTCCATCTCCAAAAAGGGAGAGTCTTTCCTGTAGGAGACATTGAGGTTGCTACCAATAGAACCCTCTAAAGCCTCTGGCCACCAAATGGGTTAGGAAGTCTAGCTCAATAGAAGCTTTCAAAGGAAAAAACAGCTGCACCTTGCATCCTATTTTTTTGGATCCTTCCTATGCAAGGTGCAGCTGCTTTTTCCTTCGAAAGCTTCTATTGAGCTAGAACTCGCAGACCTGGCACTTTAAGGGGATGACCTAGAGCACGTAGGCAGGACAGAATCTTCTGTGATAATTATTTCCACTGGATAACCTGGTTCATTGGGCAAACATCGGGCACTGGGAACTTGGGAATCGGTGTGGGTCCTGTTACACTCCCAGACTCTTCTTACTCTGCACTCTGCATGAGTAAGCTCTGCTGAGCGCTATGTATAAGTCAAATGGATCAGAAGACATTCCACAAGATGACCTTTCCTGTGGGGAGCTGGCAGCCCTTTGATATGTCCTCAAGGAAAAATATGATCCATAAGTGATTTGGGAGCACCAGTTTATACCCTAAAGAACACCACTTTTGATCATCAAGCAAAATGAAGCAAGTAAGATTTTATACTGACTAGAGAAGGATCAATGTGGAAATCAATTCATGTATTTAATCCTTGCCAAAGACCAAGCACTTGTTAGTTATGGAGCCTACTGAAATGATCTCTGCTGAGGATTAATTCAAAGGTGTAGGTAGTTCCACAACACACTTTAGTGTTTTGCCCAGAAGTTACTGACCTTTACAGTTAAGGAATATATCAGGAACTCCTTCTCTTGGCCAGAGTGTCTGGGAGAAAATCCTGTACAGTCACAGAAGAAGTCAACTCTGTCAGTACCAGGAAGGATCTAGTAATGAGTCACAGGATTACATCTTTGTTTTAAACCATGTTTTCTCTTTTCACTGACTTACTGCCTAAGAAAAATACATATAAAATAGTGTGTACATCTGAGAACTGTGTATCAAGCACTTGTTCTGATAGTTTCCAAAGGTTAAAGCCATTCTTTGTAGCCTTGTGTGCCCCAGATCAGGTGCTGGGGTTGTGTAAATGAAGAAGAAAGGACACAAGTGATAGGAAGATGGAAGAGGAGGCGCAAGAACGTCTCTTGGTTGTTGTCACCTTTACTGTTGCCCACAAAGAACTTATGTCCTAGAGGTAGATTATTTGCTCATACTTTCGGATGTTGTAAAAATTTAGAGTGATTTAGATAATGGTTTTTCCTCTTCACCTGTCGTACATCTTTGGTCTGTTGTGGAGACAGATTCAGAGCAGATAGGGATTTATTCAGGGAAGGGCAAAAATGGCAGCAAACTAATGGAGCCATTAAGGATTGTAATGTCCTCGCTTCCATGTATGATTTAAGTATATTTGTGTATCAGACAGTTAGTCTTGGCTCTAGGCCAATTTAGTGTCAAAAATATGAGTTAATATTTCAAAGCAATTGTTTTCAATCTTTATTTTGCATAATAATCACATGGTGACATTTTTAAAAAGTGAATATCCAGCCACATTCACAGAGATTCTGACAGATGATGCTAAACATTGTTCAGAAACTATCATTTTTATAAACAAACTCTCCAAATTTCATTTAACCAATACTGCCAAGGGGTCAATCACATTTTGAAGAAAACACTATTCCAAGGAGGCATTTTCAGTGGAGGGAATGTGGGAGTGTAAAAAAATGAATTTGCCATTCTGGATAGTCTGGACATGAAAACAACTCATTTGGGACTTTTTGCATCCTAGTTTGCAGCTGAAGTATTCTTGCTGGCTGAATCTTTGCATAAGCACACCTGAAATTTCAACAACTATGCTAGAAAGTTCAAATGAGGCATGTTTCATAATTTAGCTTGTTAAAAATTATGCAAGGCAATTGTTTTGGACTGAGCTTCCGCACTGGGTCCCAACAGACAAGACCAAACTGAAATGGTGTCATTCATGCTAAAAGTTCCATCTCACCAAACTGCTACCAAGTTGTGATCTGACCTTCTGTGAAATCAGGAGAGAGACATGAGAGCCAAATTCTCAAACAGGCCAGTTTTTGTCAGAATGATGATAAAGTTCCTTTTGGTTTAGTCCTTACAAAGAAAAGTAACATGAAGTAGCCAGATGTTAACCAATCAATTATTTTTCTATTGTGTCTCCCTGTCCCCACCTTATTAGGAAAGTAACTTTGAAGTGACCAGTCTGATTTTTGTTGTTTGTTTCTGCTTTCTTGAGCCTTTTTCCATCCTCCTCTGATCAGCTCATTGGAACACTTATTCTATTTTATGGAATGAAGTGTTGTCTGATTCCAGAATCACAAATGAAGCTAAGGTCTTTAGGTCTTAAGGTCTTTAAGTTAAATCTGCTCTAATTTTGTCTTTTGACAAGCCTTGAAGGATAAAGAAATGGAAAGAGTGAGCTATAAAGAGACATAAAGCATAGATCCAGAAGGTCTGCTAACTCCCACTGACTCTAATATGATTTTGAGGAGAGATCAGAAAGATTGTGGAAAAAAAATGAACAAAGAAACAATAGAAGAACATTTCCCACAGTCATAGTATGATCTGATTCTTCATATTGTATACACACATAAGTATACATAAAAAGTTGAACACGATAATTAATAATAATAATTACTATTACTCTATTTAGATATATGCTGGCAAAATCTTCATACTCTTAGAATAAAGAGTAAAGAGTTTAATAAATATTTATTAGACATGAACAAACCATGTTATTTACAGATAAGTTAAAAACAGACTGATAAGTTAAAACTCAGACTGATTGAGTTCTTAGCAATATTACTGGATACTACATGATATTGTAGCACTATTTTTAATATTGCTGAAGAATATGATTTGGAACCTAAAGTGACATATTAACCATATTAGTAAGGGAACAAATAAAACAAGCAGTTTAAATAATTTTTGTTGTTGTATAATGTACAAATTAAGAACAGTCTTTAATTAAAATTCCAGCTGGTTCATTATAGGAGATGATATATGTGTGAGGATTGTGTGTGTGTGTGTGGTCATGGTGGTAGTGGTGAGAGTGAATATATGCAAAGTTGATCAAAAATTACTTCTGAAGATTTAAAACATGATGTAGCAAACTCAACTCAGTGTAAAATTGTCTAGAAGCTAATACAATTTGCATCAGTTCAAGAAGGCAGGACCATGCCCAGGGTCCTAGGCAGGAGGTGAAGGCAGCCCCTACCACATGGCAGAAGGCAGGAGCACATCCAGAGTCCTAGGCAAGAGCTAAGGGCAGTCCTCCCTGCCTGGCAGAAGGCAGGAGCATGTTCAGGATCCCAGGCAGGAGTTGAGAGCAGTGTCTGTGACTGGCAGAAGGGAGGAGCATGCCGAGTCCTAGGCAGGGGCTAAGGGGAGCACCCCACCCAGAAAAAGTCAGGAGCATGATAAAAGCACCAATTACACATGGGTGGTCAACCATAGCTGCCACCACAGTGACTGCCACCACATGGGCAGCTTGTCATCACTATAGCAGCCACAGCCACTGTGCAGGTGGCCCACTGCCCACTTGGCTGCATTGACAAAAGGAGAGTCACCAAGGGAGACCAGAAAAAGAAGAAGACGTCTCTCTCCTCAACGCCCATTCCAGAATAAGTGCTCTATAAGATGATCAGGCAGCAATGTAGATATACTATAAATATGAAAAAACAAGAAAATATGAAACCACCAATGGAATACAGTAATTCTAAAGTACCAGACCCACAGAGCAGGAAACTCTTGAAATGACTGAAAAGGAATTCTGAGCAACAGTCTTAAGAAAGCTCAGTGAGATACCAGAAGACTCGGGGAACTTAATGAAATGACAAAAAATACCCAAGATGCGAAGGAGGAAATTTACAAAGAGATGAATACCTTAAAAAAGAATATAGCAGAACTCCTGAAGCTGAAGGATTCATTCAATGAAATAAAAACACAACTGATAGTTTAAGCAGCAGGTTAGAGAAAGCAGAAGAAAGAATTTCTGTCCTTGAAGATGGTCTTCTTGAAATAACCAAGGCAGACATAAACAGGAAAAAAGAATTTTAAAAATTAAGAATATCTGAGAGAGCTAGCAGACAACCTTAAGCACACAAGCATCCAAATCATGGATGTTCCAGAAGTGGGGGAGAAAGGAGAAAATCTTTGAAAACCTATTCAATGAAATAATAATGAAAAACTTCACAGTTATAGGGAGAGACATAGATCTTCAGATCCAGGAGGCTCAAAGATTCCCAAACAGATTCAATCAAAAAGATCCTCTCCAAGACACATTATAGTCAAACTGGAAAAGCACAAAGATAGTTAAAAACACCAAGAGAAAAGTGTCAAGTCACCTATCAGGGAGTCTTCCTCAGACTAACAGCACCTTCTCAACAGAAACTCTACAGGCAAGAAGAAAATGGGATGATATATTCAAAATATTTAAAGAAAAAAACCTGCCAGCCACAAATACGATACCCAGCAAGGCTATCCTTCAGAATTCTGTGAAGGAGAAATGGCGTATTTCCCAAGCAAACAAAAACTGTAGGAGTTCACAACCATATGACCAGCCCTAAAAGAAATCCTCAAGGGTGTCCAGCATCTGGAATTTGAAAAACAATAATCACTACCATGATCACACAAAAAAGAACAATACCCACTGGTAGTACAAAAATGCAACTGAGGGCTGGTCAGTTAGCTCAGCTGGTTAGAGCACAGCCTTGTAACACCAAGGTCAAGCGTTCAGATCCACATACAATGCAGCCACACACACACACACACACACACACACACACACACACACACACACATAAAAGAAAAGAATCTAAATCTTACCATCAAATAAATCCAACAAACATCAAAGACAAACAATGAAAGGGGAAGGAAGGAAGAAGAGATATTTAAAACATCTAAACAAAAAGTGATAAAAAACCAGGATTAAGACAATACTTTTTGGTAACAACTGTAAATGTAAATGGATTAAACTCCCATTCAAAAGACACAGACTGACTGACTGGATTAAAAAACTAGACCCACCTATATGCTGTCTTCATGAGACTCACCTCTACTGTAAAGATGCACACAGACCAATAGTGAAGGGATGGAAAAAGATATACCACACAAATGCAAACTGAAAATAAGTAGGAGTAGCTATTCTCAAATTGGATAAAATAGACTTTAAACCAGAAACCATAAAAAGAGACAAAGAAGGCCACTATAAAATGATAAAGGGACATACCCAGGAAGAACACATAACAATCTTAAATATATATACACCCAACACTGAAGCACCCAGATATATAAAACCAACACTATTTGGCTTAAAGAAAGAGATAGACTCCAATACGGTGATAGTACAGGACCTGAACACCCCTCTGTCACACTGGACAGATCATCTAGGCAACAAATCAACAGAAAACAAAGGATTTAAACTACACTTTAGACCAATTGGAACTAGCAGATATCTACGGAACATTTCATCCAACAAATAAAGCGTATAAATTCTTCTCATCAGCACAGGGAACATTCACCTGGATGGACCACATGTTAGGTCACAAATCAAGTCTCAACAAATTTTTAAAAATTGAAATCATTTCAACTACCTTTTCAGACCACACAAATAAAACTAGAAATGAATGACAAGCAAAACTCTGGAAAGTATATGAATACATGGAAATTAAACAACATGCTCCTGAATGACCTAAGGCTTCAAAAAGATATTAAACAGTAAATAAAAAAATTTCTTGAATCTAATGAAAATAAAGACACATCATACCACATCCTGTGGGATACTGCAAAAGTAGTACTAAGAGGGAAGTTTATTGCAATAAATGTTTACATTAAAGAATAGAAAGATTTCAAAAAAACAACCTAACATTATGCCTCAAAGAACTAGAATAATAATAATGCATTTTGCCAAAATTAACAGACAGAAAGAAATAATTAAGATCAGAGCAGAAAAATGATATAGATACCCAAAAATGATACTAAAGATCAAGAAAACAAAAAAGTTGTTTTTGGTTCTGGTCAAGATGGTGGAATAGACAGTTCCCAGTGTCACTCTCTCCCCCAAATCAACCAAATTTGCAACTATAAAAATGTAACAGCAGCAAAGCTGGAGCCTCTGGAGCTCAGGGGAAGAGGAGGACAGATCTATGGAGTTCATGAAGGTGGGAGAAACTACAATGAGAGAAAGAAAAAGCTGCTCTGAGCATTTTGGACCACGGCTGCTTTAAGTCTCAAGCCGATGAGCACATGGAGCAGGAGCTGGCAGAAGCTGCAGCTTTGCCCTTCAGATGGAGTTACTTGGAGGTAGCAGGGGAGAAGAGGGCCTTGACAGCCCCCAGGAGAGCAAGACCACTAATAGTGTTCCCATGGACCCTCGCAGGAGTGAGGAGCCAGAACAACTGAAAAAAAGGGAGCCGTTCACAAGCCGGTGAGTCATCACAAGGGACCAGCACAGGGCCCATCCCATGGGAAGCATTTGGAGCACAGGCAGTGGGTAAGATGGAAACATCGGGAGAACACTGGGACACAGTAAGGACAGCCAACCCGCCCCCCCAATCAGCATAGGACCACTCAGAGGAGAATAGTCAGGAATGCAGAATTGCATGTTATGCAGTTTGATGAAAAAACTCAGGCCCAGATCAGAGATTCTATAGAACATAGATCCACCAGGTCTCTGGAGAGCCGGAAGTACCTATAAGATCAACCATTAAACCTTGAACTGCACCAAAAGCCTTCCCTATGGAAACAGCAGCAAAGTAGAAATTTAAACAACCACACAGCTCAAGTACTGGTTCCCTCAGGAAGTTCCCCCATATTAGAAGCAAAGGACAAAAAATTAGTTCTGGCCCAGGCACACCACCAGCACCTTGGGGCCTGCCTGGGAACTGGAGGCTTGGATCCAGGGACCAGACCCCACTCCCACTTCCAGGCAAACCAGTGCCAGTTCCTCAGGGCCAGCCTGGGGACCCAAGGCACAGAGAAGAGTACTTGACCCCCTTCCCACAACCAGGCACACCAAGCCAGCGCCTTGGGTCCCACCCAGTGACCCGAGGCATGGAGCCGGGGACTGGACCCTCCTCCCACAACCAGGCACACCATGCCAGCACTTCAGAGCCCATCCAGGGACCCAGGCCATGGAGAAGAGGACTGGACCTCTCTCCCACAACCAGGCACACCATGCCAACACCTTAGAGCCCACCTAGGGACCTAGGGTATGGAGAAGGGGTCTGGACCCCTCTCCCACAACCAGGCACACTAAGCAAGCTCCTTGAATCTTGGCCGGTGACCTGAGGCATGGAAAAGGGGACCAGCCACCCCTCCCACAACCAGGCACATGGCGCTAGTGACTTGGGGCCTGCCCAGGGACCAGAGGCATGGAGAAGGGGACCAAAAACACCTCACGTACAGGCATACCACCAGTGCCAAGGGGCATACCAAAAACAGCACCTCCATGTGGGTGACCCACCACACCCACCACAACAAACATAGCAGCTGCAAAAGCGGCCAGATGCCACAACCACCATGCAGATAGTCCGCCAACCACTGGAGTGCACTCACACAAGAAGAGTCACCAGCAGAGACAAAGAAAAGAATAGGATGTCTCCTTCCATAAAACCCATTTCAGAGTGACAGAAGAAGCATCTGCTCTATGATAATATTGGGGAACCTGATCGCATCTCTCAGCATTGTACAGATCATCTTAGGCAACAAATAAACAGAGTAATCATTATTCCTTCAGAATGAGAGAAGAAATCTAGGGCAATTAGAAGGGGGAGGGGGAGGGGATGGGGGAAGGGGAGAGATTGGACAAGGGGTATAAAGAATAATTATGATTTATAACAATATATATGCTAGTAATACTGATTTAATCAACATGTCTTAATGTTCAACCCCAAATATATGTATTTTGATTCAATAAATAAAATAATTTTTTTAAGTTGTTTTTTGAGAAGATAAAATAGACAAACCATTAGCTAGGCTAAATAAAAAATGAAGAGAGAAGACCCAAATAACAAAAGTCAGAAATGAGAAAGGTGCCATTACAGCCTATATAAAGAATCATTAGAGACTACTATAAACAGTTATATGTCAACAATTTGAAAACCTGCAGAGAATGGATAAATTTCTGGACAAATACAAACTACCAAGACTGAACTGAGAAGAAATAGAAAACCTGAACAGACCAATAACAAGCAAAGAGATAAAAGCAGTAATCAGCCATCTCCCAATAAAGAAATACTCAGTTCTGGATGGCTTTACTGCTGAATTCCAAACATCTAAAGAGGCATTAATATCAACTCTCTTCAAACTATTTCAAAATATTGAAACACAGGCCATTCTCCCTAATGAATTCTATGAGGCCAGCATCACCCCGATACCAAAATCAGACAAAGACACAACAACAACAAAAAAACTACAGGTCAATATCTGTGATGAACAGAGACAAAAAAATCCTCAGCAGGGTATTAGCAAACAGAATACAACAGCACATCAAAAAGATTACACACTATGATCAAGTAGGATCCATCACATGGATGCAAGGATTGTTCAACATAGATAAATCAATAAATATGATACACCACATCAACAAAAGCAAGTACAAAAACCGTATGATTAACTCAACAGATACAGAAAAAGCATTTGACAAAATTCAACATCCCTTCATGATAAAGACTCAGCAAATCAGGTATAGATAGAAAGTATCTCAACACACTAAAAGTCATATATATCAAACCCACAGCCAACATCAACCTGAATGGGGAAAAGCTTTCAGAATAGGAAGAAGACAGGATGCCCACTCTCACCACTCCTATTTAACATAGTATTGGAAGTACTAGCCAGAGCAATCAAGAAAAGAAAGAAATAAAGGATATCCAGATGGGAAAATACAAAGTCAAACTGTCTCTGTTGCAGATGGTGATCCTATGTATAGAAAAAACCTAAAGACTCTACAAAAAAATTCTTTAAGCTGATAAATGATTTCAGTAATGTTCCAGAATACAAAATTAACATGCAGAAATCAGTAGCATTTTTATACTCTGATAAGAAACTAGCAGAAAAAGGAGTCAAGAAGGCAAGCCTATTTGCGATAGTCACCGAAAAAAAAAAAAAACCCTAAAAATAACTTGAACCAAGGAGGTGAAAGATCTCTACAATGAGAACTATAAATCACTGCTGAAAGAAATTAAGGAGGACACTAAAAGATGGAGAGACATACCATGTTTTTGGGTTGGAAAAATTAACATGAAAATGTCCATAGTACCCTAAGTGATCTACAGATTCAATGCAATCCCCATCAAAATACCAATGGCATTCTTCACATAAATAGAAAAAGCAATCCTAACATTCATATGGAACAATAAAAGACCCCGAATAGACAAAGCAATCCTGAGCAAAACAAGTAAAGCTGGAGGCATTACACAACCTGATTTCAAATTACACTACAAAGCTGTAGTAACCAAAACAGCATGGTACTGGCATAAAAAGAGACACTCGGACCAATGGAACAGAATACCCAGAAATCAACCCATAAACTTACAGCCAACTGATCTTTGACAAAGGTGTCAAGAACATACATTGGAGAAAAGACTGCCTCTTCAATAAATGGTGCTGAGAAAACTGGACATGCATCTGTAGAAGAATAAAACTAGACCCATACTTCTCACCATATATCCAAATCAACTCAAAATGGATTAAAGGCTTAAATGTAAGATGTGATGCTATAAAACTCCTAAAGGAAAACATAGGGGAAACACTCCAGGAAGTAGGACTTTATAAATATGACCCAAAAGAACAGGCACCAAAAGAAAAAATAACCAAATGGGATTATATCTAACTAAATAGCTTCTGTACAGCAAAAGAAACAATTAACAGCAAAAAGACAACCTACAAAATGTGAGAAAATATTCAAACTGTGCATTCAAAACAGGATTAATATCCAGAGTATACAAGAAATTCAAACAACTTAACAGTAAAAAACCTGGTAACCCAATTAAAAAATGGGCAAGAGCTGAACAGGCTTTCTCTAAGGAAGATTTGTAAATGGCCAACAGACCAACAGACCATTTTCATTATTGAGCATGAAAAATGCTCAATATAACTAAGCATCAGTGAAACGTAAATCAAAACCACATTGGGATATCATCTCATGCCAGTTAGCTGGCCATCATGAAAAAGACAGAGAATAACAAATGCTGGCGATGATATCAAGAAAGGGGAATCCTCCTACAGTGTTGGTGGGACTGTGAATTAGTGCAGCCATTATGGAAACAATATGAAGTTTCCTTAAACAACTACAGATAGAACTGCCATAGGATCCAGCAATCTCACTGCTTGGTGTATATCTAAAGGAATGGAAATCATTATGTTGAAGGCATAACTGAACTCCTGTGTTTACCACAGCTCTATTTACAATAGCTGAGTTGGAACCAAGGTAAATGTCCATCGAAGGATGACTGGATAAGGGAAATATGGTATACATACACAATGGAATACTACTCTGCCATAATAAGGAATGAAATACTGCCATTCACAGCAATATGGATGAACTTAGAGAAGATTAAGTGAAATAAGCCAGGCACAGAAAGAGAAATACCTCATGTCCTCACCCATAAGTGGAAACAGAACAAAATAAACAAACTAATACGAAAGAAAGATACAACAATCACAATAATTTGTTGAACTTTCAAAAGGAGAGAATGGACCTGAGGCCACAAGAGGTGGGAAAGGGGGAGAGGTAGGGGAAGTTAGGGAGAAATTGGTAAAGGGCCACAAAAATTATTACATTGAGTAATGATATATATAGTAATAAAAAAATTTTTTTAAAAAAAATATATTTTTGAACATATCAGGTAACAATCGGCAGTAGTTATGACACATACACAGAAGGGTGATTACGGAAGGAAGATGGCGTCGGGTCTGAGCGGCTGCGCCAGGAGACAGCGTGATCCTGTGAGCCGTGTGCTGTGATACCAGAGTATTGATTGCATTTCCAAGAGCAGCAAAAGGCAAATAAATCTTTCAACAACGATCCTACATCGACAAACAAGTGACAGCAGGTTCGAGGTCTTGGGGCCGACACTGAAGAGGTCTCCTGAGAGCGCCCAAGCCCGGCCGCGGGAACGAACGAGTGATCAGCTCAGTCACCAAAGGCACGGAAAGCCAGCAAAGGTTTCCACAAAGGCAGTGAGAAGCTCGTCAGACTGCCACAGACCAACGACCCCGTAAG
>NW_007737390.1:52942-53560 GCF_000696425.1 Galeopterus variegatus | reverse complement strand
CCGTCGCCATCTTGCTCCCCCGGGAACTTAATCTTCATTGTAACCCTGTTATAGCTTTTGTAACTACGAAATGTCATCTATAGAGTCAGAAGCAAAGTTGCTCATTTAAAGAAAACTATCTGCCTATATATTAGACTAAAAGTTAGGAATATACATAGTCTTGGGCAAAATCATTCCCATTTGAAAAAAGGGATGATAGTTGATCTTATGTTTATCAAGAGATATTTAAGCTATAGTAATAAATTGCTAAGATATACATATCTTTGATGTATTAGTTTGAACTATTTGGAATTTCTGATTTGTATTAGTAGTAACTGAATGTCAGGCCTTAAAAACTAATGCCACCTTAAGTGACATTATAAGTGGCGCCATTATGGGCCCACAAGGGCGTATAAATGTGGCAGCCTAAGACGGTGCCGGGAGGAAGTAGGGTGGGGGTGTCTGCGGGAACCTTGCCTTAGCCCTTATTGGCCAAATACAAGCACTCGAGGTTGTAATAGCTAGGCATTGAGACAGGATGCATGCCCTTGACCTTTAAGCTGATAGGATTAAGTTAAAACCTCCCTTCCCCATTTGCCTTTAAAAGCAAGTGCTTGTGTGATAATAAACGGAACTGCT
>NW_007737390.1:45652-51942 GCF_000696425.1 Galeopterus variegatus | reverse complement strand
TGGAACTGCTTGACAGAACCCCCGCCACATCTGAGTGTCCTTTAACTGGGCTGTTTTTGGGGGGCCAGCGGGTGTGCTCACCTCTCTTCACGGCTCTCTTCCCCTGTCTCCTTCCAAAGGGGACAGGAGGGAAAGAGTAATCCGGGCCGTTCGCTCGCTCACCAGAAGGAACGAGGCTAGGGCTGTATGGGTGGGCCGCTGGCGGCAGACCCGACAACTGAATATTGGCAAATATATATGGTGCAACCTAATATATCATGGTTCTGGTGATAGTCTTCCTTAGGAAAAAAGAAATTGAATTATGTGGGAATTTTGAAAAGAATGTCTCAAAAATAATTCCTTCTTGGGGCCGGCCCGGTGCTGCACTGCTACAGTGCGCCACTTGGGAGTGCGGCGGCGCTCCCGCCGAGGGTTCGGATCCCACATACAGACTGGCCGCTCACTGGCTGAGCGAGGTGCGGGCACAACACCGAGGGTTGTGATCCCGTTGCCGGTCCCGGTCCGGTACGGGCATGACACTGAGGGTTGCGATCCGTTACCGGTCACGAAAAAAGATAAAAATAAATAAATAAATAATAATAATAATAATTCCTTCTCATTAAAATGTGGGTTATATTTTATAATTTGATATTTCAGAATAATGAGTTGTATTCCCTTGTGCACACAAGATAGTATCAAAACTATCTTTTATCTTCCTTGTCCATTCTTTTTTTCTCAGAATTATTATAAACATATTATCTTTCAAAATGGGATACTTTTAAGAGTAAAAGGAAAAGGTATTAGTTGTCAAGTTGGATTAAAAAAAGTAAACTGAAACTGTCCAGAGCAAATCTGTTCTATAATGATCCTCCTTACCAGTAACTCATGTGCCTGTCTATAGTTTTTTGTTTCTAAAATACTTGAACAAAATCAGATTGATTCCTATTTTATCAANCTCAAGCTTCATTTCTTCATAAGACATATATGCTTATACCCTCCCTAATGGTTCAACAACAGAAATGTAATTGACAGACCTAACCTTTAACAAGTATTAAAGCTAGCGAAGCCTATTTCTTCCTATGTGTCTTTTCATATTTCAACATTATAAATTTTACAATAAAATTAATTTTAAAATATCAGTGAAGACAGCTAAATATAGCAGCAACAAGAATATATCATTAGTAATTTTTAAGTGTAGCAGAGATAATAAAAGCCACAATAAGCATATAGAAAAACTAAAAAGATATTTAGTCTAATGAACTTAAGAATTTACATTTCACGTTTATAAAATTGTATTATTATTTTTATAATCTATAATAAATTTTTACTCCACAGTGCTCTGGTTTTCCTTTCACCTGTTCTGCCTACTTTTCTGTCAAGCCACATTATTATTCCCTTTTCATTTCCCTAATCTTTAAACATTGAAAACCCTCAAAAATTAATCTTCAGAAATCTACCTTTCTTTTTTACTCCATGCTAAGTCCCTGCATGATCTAATACATTTTCATGGCTTTAAGTACCACCTAATGTCAATTCCCTGGACTCCAGTATCTGCTTGCCTATATGATACATCCACTTGGAATTGACATATTGGAATGATTAGGTCCCAATCTGAGTCCCTGCTATTCAATATCCCATCCGCAATCGAAGCCCATTCCTCCCACAGGCTTTCCCCATTCTGTTAGTGGTTACTGCTTATTTACCCTGCTCAAGCTAAAAGCCTTGGTGTTAACCTTGATTCTTCTCTTTCTTTCATACCCTGTGTCAAGTCTATTAGCAAATCCTGTTTGCTTTATCTTTAAAATGTAGTAGAACACTATTCACAATAGTGAAAAGGTAGAAACAATATGTTGTCCATCAACTGATGAATGGTAAACAAAATGCAGTGTATCCAAACAATGGAATATTATTTAGTCATAGAAGGAACTAAGTACTGATGCATGATACAACACGGATGAACCTTGAAACATTATGCTAAGTAAAAGAAACCAGACACAAAGGTCACATATTGTATTGCTGTATTAAATAAGCAGAAGGCTATTGGCCTGAGGCTGACTCCATACTTTGAGTTCCTACATAACACACGGAAACCTAACTTAGGAGTATGTTTTTGTAACAAATAGCCAAGTGTCAATCAATCACCAACAGCCATGGCTTACCCAGTCATAAGCAGCCAACTGATCAAATCATTCCCAAATAAGGCAGATGCCTAGCTGTAGCCAATCAGATGATTTCTCTGCTTTGCTTTTATTGTTCAGCTTAGAAAAGCTTGCTGTTTGTGCTGCTGGGTGGACCCTATGAACCTCTTCTGATTCTGAGTGCTGCCTGATTCACAAATCATTCTTTATTCAAATAAACTCTGTTAAATTTAATTTGTCTGAAGTTTTTCTTCTAACAGCATTATTCCATTTAAATGAAATGTCCAGAACAGGGAAATTAATAGAGGCAGAAAACTGATTAGTGGTGCCAGGGCTGGCGAAGAGGAGGGTATATAGGAAGTGACTGCTTAAAAGTGACTCCTTCTCAGGTGTGGAAAATATCTTGGAACCAGGCAGAGGTAAATATACTAATCGTCACTGAATTGCACATTTTAGAATGATTCATTTTATACTACATAAATATTACTTCAATAAAAAACAAACAAAAAAAATGTTTATCTAGATTTAGACTACTTCTCTTTACCTCTAACCCACTACTTGAAAGTTATTTCAACAACTTTCTAACTGACTTCTTAGTAAAAGCGATGCTATAAAAATATAGGATCATTTTACTCTTAAGTTCAAAACTTTGCAATAACTTTTGCATCTCTCAGAATAAAAGTCAGTATCTTCATGTGACTGTCAAGACCCTGTATGATCAGACCGTCTGTTGCTTCTTTGACCTCACCTCTTAACCTTGGTCTTGACCTCTGGTATTTCCTCTTATTTCCTCTGCTTCAGCCAGAAAGGTCAACCACCTTCCTGCTCCTTGCAATATGACCGTCTGTTGCTTCTTTGACCTCACCTCTTAACCTTGGTCTTGACCTCTGGTATTTCCTCTGCTTCAGCCAGAAAGGTCAACCACCTTCCTGCTCCTTGCAATATGGGATGAAGACCCATCTCGAGGTCTGTGCACTTGCTGTTTCCACTGCCCAGAATCCTTTCCCCCCAGATATATTCATTGTTCTTGCACAGCTTCCTTCTGAAGTAACCTTTTCAGGAAAGCCACTCTATGAAAAATCACAACCCATGTTCTCTGACCAAAACCACCATTTCCCTACTTATTTACCTCTTAGCACTTATCACTAATGTATTATATATTTTCATATATTTACCTTGTTCCACCTCCCCATGTAATAATGCTCCATGAAAGCACAGATTTTTATTTTGATATATGATGCCAACAGTACCTAGCACATAATAGGCATTCAGTTGTTATTTTTAAATTATTAATTGAATATATGAGGCTTTTAAAACATATTGCCATAGTGGATAGAAGTACATAAGGAGACCAGATGTACTAATCATTAAATTTAGCAAAAGTTGTTCATCCTTTTAAGCAAACCATAAGAATTTTACTTTTAATTATGTTTTAATGCTGGTTTTGAAAATTCTGCTCTGAATCATATCAAACATACTCTGAAGTCATTCATTCATACAACTAATTCATTCTGGCACTCGACAATCCTGCTTTTATAGCAATGGCAGCAAAAAAGAGCTGATTGTAGTAGATTTGATTGAAGCTCATTTCTAATTTTCAATTAAATTGCTTTTATTGGACTGAATTGTAATGCTAATAAGAACTAGCTATGAACAATAACATGGCCAAAATTGATCCAAAAACAGTCTTCAGAAGTTCATACTAAAATATAAATTGTGTAGACTCAAAATATGTGCATTAAGATAAACATTAGATCAAAAACTACTGTTGAAAGATTTTCTAAATTGAGGGTTCATTTAGTACAACTCTGAGGCAGACCATGGTGGAGGTTTTTATGGAAAAACAGATTTTAATTAAGAGTTTAAATGGCACCAAGATAAACAGTGTGTGTTCTGAACCTTTTGAGTTGGAAGAAAGGGTTTTAAATCGTATTCTATCCCAGATAAGGAATGACCTACATTTTCAACTTTCTAAATTATTGCACACACTCTATAAAGGACTGGTTCTAGAAATACAAATTACATAAGCATGACAGATGGTTATGTCTTTGTCCATTGTAAATTTTATTTAAAATGTGCAAAGAATACTACTCTGAATAGTATAAACAGTACACAACCATCTCACATGACTGCAGGACGGGGAGTCTGACTGATTGAAATCCACAAATAATCAGAAATCTCATTTGTACCATATTTGTAAACCCCTACTTCATCAGACTCTACATCGGATTAGCCTATGTACAAATATGATATTGTACCTTCCCTCTGAGGGGTATGATACTCGGTTAAAAGCTTATGGAAGGAGAAACAGAGAACTCAGATTGTCTACGAACTGAGTAATTGAGAGTCAGGGCTGGTAGTGTGCTCTGTCTGAGGGTTCTCATTTGTGATTGCCTCGGCCACATCTCAGTGACCACACTTCAGCGGTGGGGATATAAATGTGCCACAGTGTTTCCAATAAAGCTGTTTATTAGCCTTCAGAGCAGTATGACAAGTACAATAGATCGTGTTTTTCCATGAAACCATAGCTAAAGGGTTTGGCTTTAAAAAAATGTGTTGTACATGTTCTCTAGTCAATATATTAAAAGGTGGGGATATAATTATTCATTCATTATTAGTTTACACTCATCCAAATGTAATTTTCTCTTCTCAGCAACTTAGCAGTGCCTTATAAAATTGGCAATATAAATGCATTCCCTGTGAGGATTTGACACTCTGTTACATAATCCATATTCTGTTTGGGGTTTTTTTTTTGTTTTTTTTTTTTTACCTTTTTTCATAAGAAATAAACATTTACTTGCAGCTAAGGGATTGAAGCAGAAAAGGCAGCAAGGCAAATAATCAAAATGTAGATCCTTCTATATCAATGATTTGAGGGGTTTAAAATGTGCAAATGAAGCAAAATGTAAAATTAAATCTATTTTTCAAGGCTTTGTTTTCTTCCTCCTTAGGGGTCAGCACTATTTGTCAAAATGTGTTTAACAAAAGCTATCTCTTCCTTTTTGCTCTACTTGAGGCTTTATTCTTGTCAGAGTTCAAAAGCTAAACCAAGCTGTCAAAATTGAAAAGAAACATGGTCAAAGACTGAGGAAGTTATAAAGAAAAATAAGTGGTTGCAGACTTCCTGGGGTTGGAATGGCTTTGACAAACATTTAAGGCAACTGACATTGTAGTTATTGCAACAATATTCTGTTCAAATGTTATGTAACACTTCGTCAACTCCATATGAAAGCTTAAAATACACAACTTTGAGTGAAGCCTTGTTTGGGATTCCTCTAACACAAAGATGGCAAATAGATGTCATCTCTTGTATCAGCTATAATCCACTGATAGGTAATGGCATTTCAGTGTGACAATCCCTGAGATTCTGAAGTCCAGTGTGAATTCAGGAGGAAAGAGGACCCCGATCCATCGATCATGTCTGCCAAGGGCAGACAGTAGGAGCAGCCTTCCAGTTCTAATATTCGAAGTCCATCGCAGCCCATGCTCAACTACACTTATTCAAACTGTCCCTTTATAAACGGCCACAGCTTAAGAAAGTTTCTTCCAATTTCTTCTACTGGAAAATAAATTAATTTAAAAGATAGGTAAAATTTAGATAATAAATACATTTAATACATCGTTTTGAAATAGCAATTCTATTATGTCTCCAATTTTCTGAAGACCTATGTCTGTTCCATATATTTACTTTTATTTTCCTTCAAAATATGTAGAACTCAACATTTGTTAAATTGCTTGTGTATTCTCCCAAGGTAGTTACTTTCAAAATGTGGTCCGAATGCAATATCCCTTCTCGACGTGCCAAATTTTTGGTGGTATCCAAAATATAGAACATGAACTCTTAACCTAAAGACATATATAGAAATATAATTGTAGAAGCAGCATAATAGTGGCTAACAGTATTTAAGAGCATCCGAGATTATCTAGATCTGAGAGCATCTAATCAAAAACTTCCAAGCTTAGGACTTCATAGCTTTTCAGATTGCTATGTGGATTAAGCAAAATAAACTTCATAAAGCAATCATGTGCCTGGTGCAAGGTGAATCTCAAGTATTATATTATATATTATATATATATAGTAGATATTTTATATAATTACCAATATTTATATTTATAATATCAAATAGTAAATGATTTGAGTATATTTGCACTATCTTAGAATACAAAGCAATT
>NW_007737390.1:29478-45591 GCF_000696425.1 Galeopterus variegatus | reverse complement strand
ATATTTATAATATCAAATAGTAAATGATTTGAGTATATTTGCACTATCTTAGAATACAAAGCAATTTACCTAGCCCATTTTTATGACTCACTGAACAGCGTTCTCTTTCTCCCAGACCATTCATGTTGGAGGGTGGTTTTCACGGCCTTCCACATCCAGGCTGCAGGTTCCTCAGGACTCACCCTGTACCCTCGCCCCTGAAAGCTTCCAGAGTTCTGTTCCCACTTGGCCTCTCTTCACTCTTCTCTGTTCTTTCTGGAACCATCCTCCCAGCTAGTTTATTATGTTTTTAAAAACTTGAATGCCTTGGGGAAATCACAGTCTATCACAATCTAGGAAGTAGTGACTGCTTGTCCAGTTTATTTTCTATCCAGGGTACACGGGATGCCAAGACTTTCTCAACAGTATAGAGGGAAAGTTAATTATCTTTGCTGGAACTCACGATTTTAGTCTGTCTTTTCCTTTTTCCCCTCTCCCTTGACTTACAGGCTTGTTTCCCCTCCTGATATGCCTCTTCTCTATAGCCACACTCCTAGATTCATCTGCATCTGGATTACCCCTCTGTGCTATGATGTGTCGTTGGCTCCTCTTTTCCTGCACCCACCAGGTTTACAAAGAAAAGTTTAGGGGGTTCTGGGGGTTATGTTTATTGTCTGCTGGAAGGGGAGTACTAGAGATCTTTGCAATACAACCTATACAACTATTTCTTATTTCTTTTTGTTTTAAAGCTGAATTTCATTTCATAAGTATTTGTGTCTTAATTATTCACTAATCCCATATAAAATTAGAACAGATACAAACCTGTTCTTCCATGCAGTGATTCTCAAAATATTTGTGATAAAGGATTCGTTTTTTTTCCTTAATGTATTATACACCAATATTTTATTAAAATCAAAAAATGAACACCTAGAAGGATGAAATAAGAATAGACATACAAAGTGAAAGCTGCAAAAATTTTAAAGCGTAATATAGGAAAAAGTTACAAAGTCTGTACATGTTGTAATTCTTTTTTGTCCTACAATCTTACTTATACAAAAAGTTGTCTTTGAGATATGATTGAATATGGGAAAGTAACTTGGTTAATGTGGCAAGTGAGTTTGTATTTTCCTTGTTAACTTATCCAATTTTGTTATATATACACCACTACTTGTAGGGGAGGATATAATGTATATCTAAACTGTTTTAATGATACTCATAGCATAAAAAACAATCTCACTGAGATATGTAGAAAAGAGTAGAGGAGATTTTAAAGCAATTTCAGCCAGCTCAGTATATTCATCTTTAATGTTTACCAAAAATGATGCAATTAATACGGTAGTCTTAAAAAGTTATAGTTACATTTTAATTGTCTTTTGTTGAAATAAATGGGTTCTCGATTTTTTATACTTTTGAGTTACAGTTGACAGATTAGCTTTAAGATATTACAGACTGTGACAGTGTGAAACTCACTCCAACATCAATTGGCCTTGTGGGGTCTATAACATACAAATTGGTCTATACTCTGTTCAACAAATGTAGTAAGCCAAACACTTACTCTCAATTTCTGTATTGTGGTCCATTAACAAACGTTTACATGGTAAGCCACTGTCTGTAGATTATGGTTTGCATAGCACTACTGAAAACCTTTTTCTCTCAGTTCTATAATTTTAGGCAGGACCAAATCTTATGGTCTGGCCTTAATTTGCTAAGTGTACCTAAGGAACCAGGAACCAAAGATGCTTCAAATTTTAGAGTTACTAAATCAAGAAAATCTACCTCTGTAGTGCCAATGATCCCCCTCCAAAAGGAAGAGTACTGAAGTACAGAAAAGATTTGTCATTGAATTATATAAATTTTCAGGAATATGACATAAAAGGCTATATATATATTAAACCAAAGAATATATTGTTCTAAATAATAAATAATGCACAAAGTAATCCAAGGAGTTTGATAAAATCAGCCAAGTTTTATTTCTTAAATGCTGTAAGAAGCAATTTTTTGAGTATTAGAAGTTTTAAAGCAGCTTTTACGTTTCAAGGTTAAAGGAAAAGATAAAGAAATTATTAACATCTATGTTTATAGAAGCAACTGCAAGTAAAAATATAAAGCATAGGTATATGAGATTCATACAGACTTTACCAGATAAAAATGGAGGAAATCTGTTAATTGAAAGATATGTGTTTATAAGGCCCCAAACAGGGAAGTAAAAGCCACTAGGGAATTATAGCATGTTATTTCCTAAAAGGCAAAGATACTATTAGTGCATCACTTCTAAAAAGTTCAATTTAAGGTACTTTTTCCTACATGTGCTCTTAACCTATCCAAGTGACATCCTATAATGGCTAAGGTGATTTCATTTCAACATCCTTCTATGCCAAATTAAATTTCATTTCCCTTTACGGAGAATGGTTGAGCAAAGGTCAAATAACTTAGTCCTGGCTAACAGAAAGTGAGAAGTGTTTGCTGTTAAAGAGCTTCTTAGAAACATTCTTTGCCTCTATACGAGACACAAAGAATTGTCGACCTCTGTTATTTTCAGGACATGGGTATTTCTGGATACAATGTCTGAAACTGCTGCAGATACATTTCCACAAATCTGGCTAAGCAATAAAAGTAAAATGAAAAGAACCATGACAACAAAGAAAGCCAAAGTGTTGGTTTTCTGTTCCTGGAGTCTTTCCTATCTGCAGACTTATTGTAAGAGGAGATAATACAGTTTCTTATCCATAAACCTATTTGAATCAGGCATTCCTATCACTTAAAACTAAAGACATTCAATATTACCCCTTTGCTTCCGGCTGATGAGTTGTCATCATACTGCAAGGTTTACCCTTCAAAATTATAGACCTGCTCACATAAACTACTGCTATTTATTTACATGCTAGTAATCACTAACTAGTTCACTAGCAATCAGTTCCTTCACAGTAAGGGCCATGCTTGCAGAATTGAGTTGAATATATCAACTACTAGAATATTAGGAGACAAAGGTTGAATTTCAGGATATCTGAATGCTAATCTTTCTCTATCTGTAGATATGTGACTTAGAAAGGATCAATTGAACTAATTGGGTCAAATACAATTCGTTTGAAGTTCTAGAATTTATGGAATTTATAGTGTTTTTTGTTTTATTGTGTTTTCTGCTTCTAATGTTTTAAATAGCAGATCAATTTTATCAGATTCTGTACAATCTTCTGTAGACTATAAGAAGAAAATGGTAAGCCATCAGTAACTATGTGGTATAATTCAATTTTTCAATTTTCTTATTATATCGGAATCAAAAATGTAGTTCCAGATTAGACTGGGGTAAAAATGGAGCATACAGAGGTAGAGTTTGCTTTTAGAAATACGCGTTCCTTATAGTTCTGACCAGTTTTAATTTTCATTCAAGTTATACCTAATTCGTAAAAGCCAAGAGAAAACATGCAGACAATAGAATTACCTTCAGGATCTGACTTTCTCTGTACAAACTAGAGAAGTTGCCAAATTTCCCAACAAAAATAAATGCCAAAGTCCACTTGAGACTAAAACTGAGTATTTACAGCAACAGTGAAACAGGCCAAGATTATCTAGAATGCTTTGAAATAAAAATGACTACGTATCTGGGTCAGATAGCTATTCTGTTCAATCCAGTTTTAACTGAATTCACTTAGACTTCAATCCTATATTATACCGCAGATATCAAAGTCACATCTTTAGTTAATACTCTGGCATGTCAATCATGCTTTTAGCAAGGCTGTAATCTCCATGCAGATATTAGTCAGAGCTTTATGGGAAGAAATAAATTTTAATACAAACTTCGTTCAAACTTTGTGGTCTATTTTCTCCCTGATTAGTCTAACACTGAGGGTTAGTTTTTGAGCCTTTTTAAAAATTGAATTCTCCTTGAGAATATAAGTCTGCTGGGCAGAAATAGAATCTACTTTTCTGTTCCAAATAAAGTATGATTCTTAGTGCTTAATAAATGTTAAATTATGAATAATAATAAGTGCAGTAAAGCCTGAGAGAATGATATTGCTGAATGTACATCTGTTTATTGATTCAATCTCCACAATAATTTATTATTGAAGAGTGCTTTATAAATTTGAACTCAGATTATACCAGTAATATAAGTAGAATGATTGAAGAGGTAAAGGATTATACAAAGGAAAGGAAATATAGCCCATGAATGTCCAAAGTAGGAAACTGCTTTTGATAAATTTTATGTATATCCTAAAACGACACAGTGAATTTGTTAGGAAATTTGAAGAGAAAAGAATCCCAAGTGCATGTAAATTCAATTATTATAGAATAGTGATGTAAAATGACTAGCTTAATTCGACAGAATTCTCTCAGATACAACAAATGAAATTTCTAACTAAGACGCTGAAGAGGATATATAAAAGCAATCAGGAGAAAGTTCCCAGGAGCCTTTTTCAGTAGATTAAAAACATGTAATGGTCATGGAGCTTGAAAGCAAAGCTTTGCTTCTGTAAAAATCAAATCAGTGGTATTGAAGGATGTTCTTAATCAGATAAAAAAAAAAAAGAGTGAGCACATGGTACATGAGTAGAACTGAGGATGTTTTGTAACCTCCTGAATTATGTCAAAATTGCAGCTTAGAAATATTGTCACCACAAACTTCAGCTTCTAGTGGTGCTGATATCTTCATGTCTCTAGGAGAAAAGAATACACGATAGCATTTTTAGTGATTAAAATGTTTGATGCTTTGCTAAATTTATTATATTATTTAATTCTAATTAAAATTGTGGAGAGATATTTCCATTTTATGCACAAGAAAATCAATGCTCATTTTTTAACACTTTCCAGTGTTCATAGATGGGGTAACTAGATACTAAATTCAGGTTTATTTGAAAAGAAAAGACTTAGCCTTTCATCTATACCACACTTTTTCTTTTTTATCATATGGCCCAAGATTTTTAAGTGTGTATAAATGGTATATGTTGCTTATAATATCTCCAGATTCTTCCTTTCCTTTTTTTTTTTAACTTAGGCTTTCCTTATTTTTTTTTTTTTCTTTTCTTCTTCTTTCTTTTCTTCAATAGACACATTGCCCAGTTTTTTTAAGATTGTCGTTTAATAGTGCTTGGCATGAAAAGACACCATAGGAATCTAGCAGAACAAGCAACTGTCTTTTTCAGAATGGGTTGATATAACAAGTAAGTAGCAAAGACAGTCATATGAACCACCAACAACAGCTGAATTGGGGAAAAACAAAATCTGACACCAGTCTTATTCAGCTTAATAGGGAACCAAATTATCTGAACTACGATCAAAAATTCAGGTACAGGAATTTCAAATTAAAGTATGTAGCAGTACCCAAATCACCAACTTTATTTCTACCATTTACTGAATGCATTATTTACAGGTTTTTCAATTAAAGTGACTTATTCAAAGCCCATATTTGATTCAGAGAAGGAGCTCCAAACCTTTTGAAGAAATAAATTGGGGAGTTTCGATGTGCATGGTAATTAGACGAGTGCATCTCAGAGGTAAGTTTGTTGTGAATGAACTTCTGCATAGCTCAAAACTTCGGTTCTTATAGAAAGCAGAAATGAATTATTGTGGTTGGAAAACAAGACAAGATGACTATCACACAACTGCAGTGAACAGTACCGCTTCTGCTTCACACCGAAACTTAGGAGAAGATTGACTTACTAGAAGTGCAGACTGGTACAAAGGAGGAAATGGTGGGGAACAGTGAAGGGGTATCTGTTCTACTGGTCTTTGACAAAAAAGAAAACACGGTTTATCAACACTAATGAAAGGTGGAGTCCTGCAATTCATGTACCAGTTAATAATAGGGGAGTAGAATGGGCTAAACAATCACATCTGATGACAGCACCACCATATTTTCACTCTCCAGCAAGGCTCAAGTGCTAATGATTTTTAGTATTATGAAATCAAATTTAATATAGGTAGTTGAAGTCAAATTAATGATATTTGCCAAGACATCACGAACAATGAAAGTTGATTAGTCATGTGGCAGTTCACCACCTGAATGTAAATGGTAAGGCATAGGTCTGAGACAGGAAGTCTGGAAGTGAAAGTAGGAATCAGGACATAATTAATTATATGATCTGGCCAATAATAAGCTTCATTAGGGAGTAGGATCATTTCCTCCCCACCATGACTGCTTGGTATAAGTGACATACATTAGATGGCCAAGCTGGTCGTTAGTGAGATGCAGTGATCTCTGACGAACTCACTGTACTTTCTGGAAATAGTCTTTATATAGACTCACACTGGGCTCTGGCATGTATAACTTACATTTCCAATGGAATTAATATTCTAACAGAATATGATCATTGGTTTATCAGTCAGTTTAATGGTTTCTTTCTTTTTATGCATTTATTATTTTCTTTCTTTTTATATATTTGTTAATTGCCAGTTTCTTTCAAAGTTCTGTACCATACACAAGATTTGGAACTCAATTTACAGCAGTCATAAACTTGTAATAATTTGCAATCCTTTTTTTGATACAGACACCTTGTTATACATATCCAAAATCTTTGCATGCATAAGAAAAAAATAAATTTGAGAAAGAGTAATCAATAGAGAGCCAAGAAATGGGAAAATTTATTGTCTGAATTAAATTAAATCTTTTCATAAATGCAGTCACATTGCAACCTAATGGAAAAATTTATTTCCTCTTCATTTTTTAATGTCATAAATTTTTTTTTTTTTTTCCTTTCTTTGTCTTTTTTACTGACCGGTAATGGGATCGCAACCCTCGGTGTCGCGCCCGTACCGTGGACCGGCAACGGGATCGCAACCCTCGGTGTTGCGCCCACACCGCGCTCAGCCAGTGAGCGGGAACCGGTCTCCACATGGGATCCGAACCCTCGGCGGGAGTGCTGCCGCGCTCCCAAGCGGCGCACTCTCCAGTGCGCCACCGGGCCATCCCTTAATGTTATAAAATTTTTCAGAGTTAGACTTGATAATTTTCTCTAAATATAAAGTGTTATTAAAATCAAATATTCAAGTAATAACAAAATAACATTTTCATAAAATAAAATGGCATTTTAGTATCATCTTCAAAATAGTCATAATTTATGTGTCTTTTTCTCCAGATAAAATTTGAATGAAGAACTAGCCTTTAAATAATCATGGAATATATAAATTTTATAAAAGTAAGATAATTATACCAATATTTATAATTTACATAAAATATATTTGATTTTCTCTACTTCTGACTCAAACTTGTATTTTCTGACTTAAATAACACTTGGAACTAATAAACAATTTAAGGTTGTTGTGAAAATCTGTGGACTGTGGGGTCAGCCAGGCCTGATTTTAACGTCTGACTTTCTCCTTCAAAGATCTTGGTTAATTCATGAAGCTTTCCTGGGGCTACTGCAGATCTTAAAGATAACACACTAGTGCTTGTAGCACAGTGCTGGCCTGTGTTGGATTGTCAGGGATGGGGGCTACCACTGATATTATTGTCGTTGTCATTGCTTTGGTTATTCTTGTGATGACTGTCATCATTTGATTAGTTAGTGCCCAGAAGTTAGGAAAAAAGGGGTAATAAGGAAAAGAGACAGAAAAGCAGAAAAATCCTCTTGTAGAGAAGAGTGTGGTGAAAGAACTGCACTTCAAGCAATAAAAATTTAACTCCCTGGGCTGGCCTGGTGGCTCACTGGAGAGTGTGCCGCTTGGGAGTGCGGTGGTGCTCCCGCCAAGGGTTTGGATCCCAGGTGGAGACCGGTTCCCGCTCACTGGCTGAGCGCGGTGCGGGCACAGCACCGAGGGTTGCGATCCCATTGCCGGTCCCCGGTACGGGCGTGACACCGAGGGTTGCGATCCCGTTACCGGTCAGTAAAAAAAGACAAAAAGGAAAAAAAAAAATTTTAACTCCCTGATTTGAGGACCAACAGTTTAAATTATTATAATAAGTGTTACTCTGAGAATATGAACAAAAGCTCTAATGCACATGCTCTCTTGAGACTGATATGGAGATGATTAATAATTTTATAGTCACCCATTATTTTGATTTATTTCTCAGTTGTGGTAGGCAGAATAATGACCCCCAAAGATATCCATGTCCTAATCCTTACATAGCAGGAGGGACTCTGAACATGTGATTAAGACTATGGACCTTGAGATGGGAAGATTATCGTGGATTATTGGGGTGAACCCAATTTAATCATACAAGCTCCTAAAAGCAGAAGTGTCAATCAGAGAGATGTCACATGAGAGGACTCCATCCATCATGGTTGGCTTGAGAGGTGGAGGAAGAAGCCTAGAGCAAAGGGAAGAGTGGTCTCTAGAAACTGGGAAAGCCTGTGGCTAACAGCCAGTGAGAAAACGAGACTTCAGGGCTACAACTGCAGGGAACTGAACTCTGCCAACAACAAAAGAGCAAGTTAACAGATCCTCTTCCAGAACCTCTGGAGAGGAATGCAGTCTTGCCAGCACCTCCATTTTAGCTCACTGAGACTTATACCAGACCTCTGATTAACAGCACTGTAAGACAATAAATTGTGTTGTTTAAAGTGCTAAGTTTATAGTAATTCATTATGGCAGAAATAGAAATGTAACACATTTATGGCTGAAAAACATTACATACCTACCTAAACACTATTGTTCTTTAATACCATATTAAAATTGCTATTCTATACTTTGACATTATACAGTCATGTGCTGCATAATGACATCATTGTCAAAGATGGACCACATATATGACATACACAACTTACAAGGTTTTAATGGATAAGATGATAATGCAGCTGAGAAATCCTTATTACCTAGTAATGTCACAGCCATCCTAATGTTGTGACACAATGACTCTACTTTTTAAGTTAATTTAGTGTAGCCTAACTGTATGTATAGTGTATGTAAAGTCTATAGTAGTGTACAGTAATGTCCTCAGCCTTCACGTTCACTTAACTCTCACTCACTCACTCACCCAGAGCAACTTCCAGTCCTGCAAGCTTCATTCATTGTAAGTGCCCAATTTGGGTGTACCTATTTTTTTATCTTTTACACCATATTTTTGCTGTACCTTTTCTATGTTTTGATATGTTTACATACACAAATACCATTGTGTTGCAATTGCCTACAGTATTCAGTGCAGTAACATGCTATACAGGTTTGTAGCCTAGCAGCAATGGGCCGTACCATATAGCCTAGGTGTGTAGTAGGCTCAATCATCGATGTCTGTACACTCTATGATGTTTGCACAATGACAAAATCACCAAACATATTTTTTATAATGTATACCTGTCATTAAATGTCACATGACTATATTTATTGGAGAACAAATCTTGAGAGTATTAATATACACTTAACCAAAATTAAAATTTATTGTACACATGTTGCAACATTTGGTGTACAAAAATACTAACATTTATTAGCACTAATGCATAATTCAAAATAATGTAAAAAAGTTAACACTCAGCAATAGCAGTATTTCTATTTTCTTTATTTTTCCTAACCTACATATTACCTAAGTGATACAGCCTTCATAATTTATTCTATGAACTCATTTGCATTTCTACAAAATGGGTAAACATTTTTTATGACTTAACATACTTATGTCTAAAAATTTGAAAATGGTGAAAGGCACTAGTATTACAGAGAATGTAATGTTTTGAAATATGTCTTATTTCTTCAAACCATACTGAGATTAACAAAATGGCTGAATTTCCTTTTGATCCAATTAATCTCCAAATTTAAGTACGCATGTGTATGAAGTAATGTGAAATTCACGTGAATCACCTGCCTTCATTTTGGAAATCTAAAGCAAAGCCATTATCACTGAAGAATTTGGTGCTTCATAAGTAAAATTTCAAAGACTAGAAGAATAAACTGTAACTAATAATGAATTGTGTTTGCTTTTTAAGGCAAGGTTTAAAATTTAATTTTAAAAAATTTTAGGCATAACAAAACTGAATTATAAGAATTTTCATAACTTTTTTTGTTATCAAAATATTCAAGAGTTTAAAGGTATCTCAAAAGTCACCAGGTCTAACCTTTTCCTTATGCAATGCCTGCCACAGATGGTCTCTAACCTCTGACTGAATACCTCCAGTAAAGGTCAGATCTTATATAAGAAGAAATATCACATTTCGAATAGTTGAAATTACTTGAAAGTACCACCTAATATAGCATCAAAACACCTAATAATTGGTTGCATGTCAGCAAGAAAAATCCATGCAAATACCTGAATATGCTAGTAAAAACATAATTTTGGCCAAGTCCAAATAATCCACTTGGTTTTCAAATATTAATGAAGGAGACTATAAAGTAACAACTTTGTGTTGACTCTTACCATGTTCCAGACACTGAGCTAGGCTTTTTCCATATATTAACACAATAAGTAAGCTTGAAAATCATGAGGCCAAATCAATCAGTAGTTTCTTCCATGGAACCTTAGTGAACTTTCAGAGTCAATATGCCTCCTGAAGAGTTGAGCCCTTAATTGTAACTGGTTTGCTAGTGGGATCTGGCCAATGACATTTTCCAAGTAGTACTAACTTCTCAGGCTTTCAGTCCCATTGTTTGTCATTTCACATTGCCTAATTATGATTCCAATTTTGTGGGTTAACATAATTGTTTTTTATTTTATAGACAATGGTCCCTTTAAAAGAATAAAAATGTAAAAGCCACATGAAATGCACATTCAGATGTTGTTCTTTGAGCAGAGATTTATTTTTAGTGGCAAAGATTTTGAAGCCCCTGTAACTGGACTTTATCGGACTTCTGGTACAAGATGACAAGGATATTGCATATATTTCCTTCTTCTCCAATCCCTACTGAATTGGTACAAAATATTTACATCCCTGATGAAGGGACAAATTACAATTAGCAAACAGAGGTATTGATGGATTTCTGAAAGATAGTCAGTGGGTGCATAAGGCCCAGTACAATGGTCACTGTGCTGAACACGCACATGAGAGACAGTGCCTCAGAGTCAGGAGTCTTTTTCCTCTGTGAAGCACAAATAAGGCTCTATTCTAGATCAGAGCCAAGTCAGTAAACACACACAATAGAGTGGTTTGTGGCCATGATATGAGAGTAGTGTTCAAGTTACCACTACTGAATGAAACACACTGCAAACACAGTGGCAAGAAAGAAAATAATCCCCCAAAGAGTAATCAATTTATTATGTTTACAGATTCTGTGATTAAATATGTGGAAAAGGTCGCCTTGTCTCTGCTCCACAATATTTGGTGCCTAAGCTGGAAAGACTCCAAAGTTGGAAGTGACTCAATGACTAGGTAAACTTAGATGAGGAGAGAGTCCACAGCTGGGAACTGGAATATGTAAAGCATCATTCACTCACTCACTCACTCGCATCTCTGATGGCTGATACTGGCTGTCAGCTGGGACCTCAGCTGTGACTGTTGGCTGTAACATCTAGAGATGGCCTCTCCCTGTGGGTGCTTGGGCTTCCTCACAGCATGGTGGTGGAGATCCAGGAATGAGTGACCCAAGAAGAAACAGAAGTTTTCTAACTTCTTATGACCTAGCCTAAGAAGTCGTATCTGCAATTCAGATTCAAGGGGAGGAATTACACAATCTACCTTCTGATGGGAAGAGAGTTGAAGTCACAATGTAAAAAGATTATGTAGAATAGGAGATATGATTGTGGTTGTATTTATAAAATAAAGTCTGCTATAGTTAATTTATTAAAAACCTATCTACAGAATGATTAAGTCAATTAAAACCTCTCCCTACTCCAGCCACACAGCGAAATCTGCTTTTATATATATTATTGTGTGTATGTATATATACACATATATATGTGTAAAATTTGTTCTGCACAGGAGCAAAAAGAGCCTCATTTAAGTCAAGATATTCCATTCTCTTACCTGAAGCTCACACTGAGCCCTCTTATTCAGGAGAAAGAATAATTGTGGAATCAGATCCACACCCTCTAAGCAGAAACCTATTCTAAAGAATGTAATAATCAGCTTAAATCCTCATCCAAAATATAGTTTCCAGACATTTTGGAGAAATACAATACCACAAAGAGAGAAATCAAGATAAAAAGAGATGAGGACTGATTTAATAGAAAACAGAGTTAATTCAGGCAATGAAAGCAAACATTAAGACAAAAAAAAATCTATAATTTCAAAGGTTCAAGTTAATGTGGCATAAATAAAATAGAAATATAATGCAATAAAAAAAGCAATGGTCATAAAACAAGATGTAATAATTCAAATTTTTAAAATAAGTTGTGGAAGTAATACATATAATGAATTATTTGAATAATAAGATGCACGTAGGTCTAAGAGTTTAGGGGAGTTCTCCAAGTCTATATATAAAACCTCTAATTGATGAAGCAGATTTAAATGCAGGTCTAACTGTGCCCCTTTATCTATATACACTGGAATTAAATTTAAGTCAAATTTATAACAAGTAAAAGTTGTTTATTTGTGCTATATGTGTACTTTTCAATACATAAGAGCACATGTATTATGTACAAATGCAGGACACATATGCATTATTTATAGGATTTGCTGTATAATTTTACTATTTTAAATTGTCTTTGAGTTTTATAGGGCTGCATCTTTGCTCATACTCTATATTTTTGGTCTTAACTATGAAGCAATTTTTCGTTGTCTTTAGTTAAGAATATAACCTTAAGTTTTCTCATTGGAGAGTGAAATGATCTATTTTACAATAACTTCCTTTATGACATTATTGACAATTATACTACTGATAAATAACTAATGATGCATAATGCTGAACTCTAAAGTTACCATGAAGAACACATGTTGGAGAAGCTCCCTCAGAACTTCTGCTATGACTTCTGACCTCTTTGCTCTTTTTATATTAAAACATAGTCCGGAACTTAATATTGTAGCATGAAACTGTCAAATTAATTTCAGTTTCCAAACAAAAATGCTTTTGTTAACGCTGAATATATATAAAAATCTTTGGCCATTATTCTCTCTTGATGTGTTGCCTCCATTCTAGCTTTTATGTTTTAAGAACATCTTATCTCTTAACCATAATCACATTTATTAATTAAAAGAATAAAATAAATTTTGGAAATTGCTTTCTCTTGTTTCATCTTATTTTGCCCCATGATGTATCTTAATTATTTGTGCTTCTTTTTATCTTTAAGAATTCAGTGAGTATGGACATTCCAGTTGTTTTACACACATACAAGCTTTCGAACTTTTCTGCAAGCATTTGAACATTGACAACTTCCACTCTCGACTTATTGTGGATTTGTTTCCAACCACAACCCTACTCTTATAGCTATTTGCAAAATGACATTAACCTACATTTTGTATATATGGATTTAAAGTTCATAATAATTTTCACATTCACTCAGTTGATTATTGAGTAAATATCCCTATTGAAGAAGTGGTTGAAAAGATTTAGGGGTGTTAGAGGAATCTTTCAAATTTACGTTTTTATTTGAACTCCAACACAGTGTGAGCTATAATGTTATTTCCTATATGGGCCAGGGTTCTTAACTTTCAGACAAAAGCCACCATTCCAACTTAAATAACAGCAGGCTTTATAGGGAACAAAAATTATTGACGAATTGTTTGAAAGAAACAGAATCTAAGCAGAATTGTTGCACCAAGGTAAAGGATGATTCCATCACAATTAAAAAGCAGCCAAATTCAGATGTCACCTTGGCTGCTGGGACCAGAGCCACCCCACCTCTCTCCAGACTGGGGCCTGAAAAATGGACACTTGCCTCTCTCTCCATGTAACTCAGCTCTAAACAAAAGCTCTGTTCAAGTGGAACCTAAATCACATCTGGACCCTGGCTTTGGGTGTTAGAATAAATGCCGACCAAGACAATCTATACTACTGGCCCTTTGGCTACTCCAAACTTACACACAGGTTTCTTCTCATATTTAAACTTCCAAGTAGCAGCAGTAGCAACGTGCTTCCACATAATGTAACACAATGAGTCCCCAGACAAATGAAACCATGTTTATTGTCTCTGTGAAAGGAAAGACCCAAAGTCTCATCAAATATTACATTTAACTCTAGGTAATGTCAATTCTCTTCTCTTACAATCCCAAAGCTGTCTTCATTTCTTGTAAATTCTGGACAAATTATAAAAGGTAACCACAACAAAAAATTCAGTATAAAATAGTAGAGAAATCGAAAATAAAACACAAAAACACATAGTTAATAACTGGTTAATAAATATACATGATAGAGCAATGAGAGTGTGACTAATTATTTTTCACGCTTCTGCAACTGTTCACCAGGACTTCATCAGGATCTAAGATGTTATTCTCCCCGATCCAATCGATGTTCCTTTTTCTTTCAGCCAACACCTCAGTGGTCCAGGGTTCTTATCTGGTAAAGTGATCCAAGTCTATATTTGTGAGGTCTGATCTCTTAGACGACATGCGTACCCAAGTTTTTTTGTTTTTTCCTAACTTTTATTTCTTAATAGAAGATGCTTTAGATTCTAGGAATTTAATATCCTGTCCTCATTGTGTAGAACTCACTATATTTCATCTTGATAATCAAAATAAGGCACCCCACCCAACATCCTGCCATTTGCTGTGATGCCAGTGATATTCTGCAGCACGGTCCTTGGGAAATAAACTGAGAATTGTTTGGGGAGTCCCTAGGCCAAGTGTGAGACAGAATTAGGACAGAACTCCATTTATTAACTGATGCCCATAAGCACAACAGTGGATGAAAGACCAGAATGGTGTTCTGTGCCCTGGGGATTAGCATCCTCTCAAAGCCAGTGGTCAATAACCCTCCCAGTATCTGACGGGAAAGACAGCAGGGAAATCTATAATATAAAGTAATTTATAATATAAAGTAATGATGTTATCACAGAAATTTTCTCAAAGGTACCATATTCTCTTTCACTCAAAGGGATGGGTGGAGGGTTGGGGGCTGTGAAGTGACTCAGGGGTGGTAATAGGGTGAGGGTTTATGACTCCCGAGGGTGGTGTCTCAGTCAGTTTTGGTTTTTTTGTTTTTTTTCACCATACCAAGAGTTTGTTCAGTTAAAAAAAAAGAATGAATGAAAAAGATCTCAGTGAGCTTTCATTCTTTTGGGTTCTAGAGATACTAGGATCAATTAACTTCAAAAAAAGATTCGCCAAGGTCTGGCCGTTTTGTTAAGCACCACAGCGGTTCACGATCACAAACACCCCCACTTGGTTTGCTCCACGGCTACTTCCTCCCTGACATCAGGGAACTCATCCCAAGGGACCATGTCCTCCTTGCATCCCTGGCTTAACAAAGGACAACCACTGAAGGGCACCAGTTGCTGATGCTCCTGACGCCAGCAGGGTCCTCAGTGCCTCGAAGAAGAGCGACCTCTAGGGGCTGAGGTTGGCAGCGGGGGAGCCACGGCAATAAACATGTAATTCACACCTAGTAAATCCGCTCCTGCACGCCTACCTCTCAGTCTTTAGACGTCTTCTTATACAATATTATGGGATTTCTGCCTCCTCAGTATCATTCCTCACAGTAAACTACTGAGACCAAACTTTAGTTAGCCGACCAAGCAAACAAGCTCCCTGAGCTAGCAATTTAAGACGCGTGGGATCCAGAATCCCAGGGAGGAGTGGTCAGGGTGTCACACCAGGGCTAGGACAGCTACCCCAAAGACGGTGGCAACTTATCCCATCATTGTTCTATAAAATACAGAGCGTTAGTTGAGTAATTTAGTATTTCTTAACCCACACCTGGGGTTTTGAACTGTTAGCGATGCCCCTTTACACAACAATAAAAATATTCCTTATCCTAAGAAACGGGTTTTGAGGCATGAAGAATAACTGATAGAGATTATGCCGGCTTATTGTCCCCAGTATTTTCAAATATCACCTTTGATATCAGAATCTGGGGAGAAAAAACATCACAATAACCGAAACAATTGTGAGATACATGATCTCTATTTTTCTGTTAGCACACAGCAGTTAGGTTTGGCAATTTCAGAATTTATTTTTATTTGTTTAAAGATATTTGTATGAAAAAGCATTGAATTGTACACTCAAATAGGTGAATTTATGATATGTAAATTATACCTCAAGACAGTTAGTTAATTCATTAATTAAGATTACTCCTTTCCACAAAGTGTATAATTCCTGTGATCTAGTTATTCCACTTCTGGGAATTCATCCTGCGTAAAAATTCTCTATTTAAAAAATTATAGAGGCCCGCTCCCCCCCCCCCCCCCCC
>NW_007737390.1:1132-28490 GCF_000696425.1 Galeopterus variegatus | reverse complement strand
CCCCCCCCCCCCCCCCCCCAAGGAGCATCTGGGGAGTCACATTAAGCTTTTTGTATCACCTTCCCAACCTTCCCCTACACCTTCCCTCCCGGCCTGCATTCCGTTATTAGTGGTTGAAGGTTTTGATTACTCCCTTTCTCTCTTCCCTCCACCCTCTCTGCTTCCTCCTCCAGCCTCTCTTGGGTTTTCTTTTGATACCAATAAAGTAATTATAGTATTTTTTTATAAAAGCCTTGGATGCCCCAGACTCACCCCAGGTCTCTCTCCACCCTGCCAGGTGCCCCACAGAGACCAATGACATTTTGCCTCTTGAGACAATGAAGTTTTGGGGGAAAAAATAAACAAATAAAAATAAAAAATTATAGAGCACTTACTATGTGATAGTCACTATTTTACACGTTTTATCAATAACTCATTTAATCTTTATTTTTTATCGAGTTTCCAAAATTCCACTCATTTATTCATTTTATTTTTATTTAAGAACTATTTATTGCAGGCCCACTATATGCAAAGTAGTATGTAAACTCAAGATGATCTATAGTCCTTCTAGAGACATTTGATAAAAGAGGCAATGCACAAAGAATATAAAATTACAAACTCTGGAAGTAAAAATTGATTAGGATAGAGACTAATCAGAAGGAAGAAGGAAGCCTAATTTAGATTAGGAGATAGTCAGGAAAGCTTTCTCTGAGGAAATGCCATCTAATTTGAGAATGAAAAATCGAGATGGATAAGGTTTTGCCAAGACAAGAGTTAGAGCCATGGAGAGGATGCTTGATTTTTTTTTTAAATTTCCAGTTTTGCATAGATACATGGATGGGTCGATAGACAGATGGATAGATGGATAGATGGGTGGGTAGATAGATGGGTGGATGGATGGATAGGTAGATAGAAAGACAGACAGACATATGTATAGGTAGATCACTGGACGCTTGCTGTTTTCAGTAAGAGAAAATAGTAAACAAAAGGGGAATTAGGTTGTTAAGGACAGGAAAGAAGATGAGACTGTGAGATATCATTTAAGTGATCATAATAATGAAAACATCTTTCTCAAACCACTGTTTATTTTATTTGAAAAATTCAAAAACTGTATATGTGGGGCCGAGCCCGTGGCACACTCGGGAGAGTGCGGAGCTCGGAGCGCAGCAGTGCTCCCGCCACGGGTTAGGATCCTATATAGGGAAGGCAGCTGCGCTCACTGGCTGAGCACGGTTCAGCCGGTCTCAAAAAAAAAAAAAAAAAACCCAAAACTGTATATGTGCTATGGAAAGTTCAGAATAATTTCACCTGAATAAATAAGATATCATACGCCATGAAAAAATAGTTCACATGCCAGAAGTAAGTGCATTTTGGGTTCAGATCTCAGCAGCATAATCTTTTGTACTTTAGCATTCACTCAATACACTGCATTATAAACAAAGGCAATGAATCTACTTTTCGTTTGTGATTCCTTTGCTATTTCCTGATGGGTCAGATTCCTGCAGTTTGTAATAGTGTAAAATAAAAGCATTGCAATAGCTCTTGTTCTTTTAATAATTCTACAAACAGAATTTCTTAGAAGATATGGAGTACAATACAAAATGAGTACTTTAATGCTGTTTTTCTACCTAATCTGCGAGCTAAGTCTTGACATAGCAATCTGTACTCTGAAAATAAGTTTATAGACTCTTTTTTCTACTCTAAATAAAATAATATAATAAAGAATTGTACTGAGAAGCTTCAAGTCATAATTTTGAAGCACACACTGTATTATCATAAATGCTTTCTTGGGTTTTCCTGCAGTTTGGAATGAATTATACGTATAAATTCAAAGTGTAAATACATCAAGGACATGTTTAAATTTTATATGATAAATAGTACTGTCATTACACATTTGATGTTTTGTTTGCTTTAAATTTCCTGGTATTATGTAACCATCTAATTTATTGAGATTTAAAAGCTGTTTGCATAGCTAGGTGTAAGATTACACACAAAAAGCGGTGGAATTATTCATGGTGATCCTGTCTAAATGATCAACTTTAGAGCTACGTTTGGTTGCCATAAAATAGCCATTAAAAATCTTAACTGAGGTGAGCAGAGTGTTCAAGGTTTCCAGAAGTCCCTGCTGTATTTTGAACAATTTTTGCATTTCTTATATAATTCAATACTATGCATGTAAATGAGCTACTAGGGCATACTGCTGCATTCGAATTAGATGCCACTACTTCCTTTCAATCCCCGAAGATTTCTGTATAAACTGGGACCACTGACTCATTTTTTTTCTTTTAAGAAATCTTTTGTAAGTGCCTCTCAGGTCTAGCAGATACAGTACTGGCTGCTAAACCACTTGATTGCAACTTCAGATTCAGTCTAAATCTCTTTCTAGGGCAAATTTTCAAACGTAGCAATAAGAATGTAAGGTATTCATGCCCGAGACAGAGCAGCTAAGTAACAGACCAGCATCTTTATGATAGAATTCATCTGTGATCTTGCTGTGTCCCCATTATATTTCTGAAATTATGTTATTTTTGAGATCTAGTCTGTACCTTCCATACAGTTTAAATAAGTAAGCAATTTAGTTTCCACTGAGATCTCACTCTGGAAACTTTCCTACAATTCAATTTTATGTTACACTAAGCAGTGCTTTACTCCTGCCAGTACCAACCTGGAGGCTTCCATCAGGGCTCATGGTTTGTGTCATGGGAGAGGCACTACCATTTGCTAGAATCACTCAATTTCACCTGCCTGTGTGATCGGCTCTACAGTACTGCCTCTGCTCCTCCCCTATTTCAGTATTCTATCAACCTCTTGACACATTTACTTGCCTCACATTTCATCTCCATTATGATATTTCAATATCAAACATCCTAATTTTTATTTACATTAGTCTTCACATCCTACCTCTCCTCCTATCTTTTGGTATATTCCAATATCCTCTACAGATGATCCTTTTATCTCTGTATTCTTCCTCTGATAACTTTTATGAAGAAAAATTCTTCCCTAGTTCTAAAGAGAAATATATTTATCTCCCAGGTACTGGGTAATAACAGAGCTCTTTCTTTGAGCATAATTTTCTCTGAGATACATATAAAATCTTATGAGATGTGTTCATAACAATACTTAGATGAGAATTTATAGAATTAATCAATGGAAATGAAAACAAATTAATGGTAACGAAACTAAGTGGTTGTCATAAGTTGAATCTGTCCCCTCAAAAAAGGTACATTGAACTTTTAAGTCACAGTACTTCAGAATATGAACTTATTTGGAAATAGAGTCATTGCAGATGTAATTAGTTAAAATGAGATATATTGGGGTGGTGTGGACCCCTAATCCCACGACTGGTGTCTTATAAGAAGACAGCCATGTGATGGCAGAGAGACACACACAGGGAGAATGCCATGTGACAAAGGAAGTAAAGACTGGGGTTATGAACCTGCAAGCCAACAAATGCCAAAGATTATCAGGAAACCACCAAAAGCTGGGAAAGACTATTCCCCTACAGCTTGCAGAGGGAGTATGGCCCTGCCAATACCTTGATTTTGAATCTAGCCTCCAGAACTATAAGAGAATAAATTTCTGTTGTTTCAGGCCCTCCTGTTTGTGGTACTTTGTTACAGAAGCCCTAGGAAACTAATATAGCTCTCAGCTAGAGAAATTAGGGGGGAAAAATAAATCCAAAGGATGTAGAAATAAATAATAAGGAAAAAAAATGGAAAGTAGCTGACTTTAAAATAAATACAAATGCAAATAAACAAAAACCATATTAGTAATAAATACCAAAAATTGGCTGTCAAAAGGCCAATAAAGATGGACCTATCGTTGGAAATCTAATAAAAGAAAAAGGGAGAAAGAATAAAAAATAACACAAGATGGAAATAATAGACATCTATTATTTTCTATAAAGAAAAGAGAAAGTGGGGGTTTCTATAAAGAAAGAAAACTATGTACAGCTTTACAATTAATAAAACGAGAAGGTCGAGATGGAACATTTAATGTCCATTTAAGATTTTTAAAAATCCAATATGTAGGATTTCCAAAACTTGATAAAGGAATACACAAAAATTTATACCTTCTGTTAACAATTCAAAGTGTCTTTCAACTCAATAACTGAAGCAATAAAGAAAAATGAAGAAAAGATATTGTAAGGAAAAGACAAAGCTATTTTTATTGCAGAGATTATGATGTTCTACTTAAAAATAAAAACAAATAACTGCAAACTAATTAGCATTGAGAAGAAAGTTCAGCAAGAGTACTCAATATATCATCAATAACAAAATTAATACATTTCTACACGTATTTATAACCAACTAAAAATTTAATGAGATGGAAAATATCCCATTCACAAAGCAACACAATGTTTACAAAACACAAATTAATAATCAAAACTATAATTATGTGATATATTTTATAATTAGTAATCTATTAAGTATAATTGAAAAACATAATACTTAATCTCAGTTAATGGAAGCACCTATCAAGATGCTGAATGGAAAATTATATTTCAAAAGTGTCATTTTATCCCTCATAAATTTATAAATTCAGTGAAAACTCAAAAAGACTTTTATGGAATTTGACAACTGATTTTATAAATTATTGGAAAGAGAAAGTAAGAAGTGTTACAGGAAATTGCCTAACAGGTGACAATGCAGAACACAAAATCAGGGTCACTAAAAGAGTGTGTTATTAGAGCAGAATAAAAGAAAACAGAACAATAGTATAGCACTGAATGTTCAGAAACAGACCTATATAAACATTTGTCAAAGATGATCACAAAGTAGCACTTCGAGTCATTGGTGAAAATATATACTATTCAATAAATTGTAATGGAGCAGCCAAGTAAGTTTTGGGATTGCATATTGAAAAAATATTCCATACTCAATACTAAATTGAAAAATAAATTCCAAGAGGATGGATCAAAGAGGTAAGGAAGAGGACAAAAACATAGAAGTGTGTTCATTATATTAAGGAAGGTCAAAATAAGCAGTATAAAAAAATGGAAAAAGATAATATATATACTTGTATGCACACAAATACAAAATATTTGCACAAATAAAGAAGGCTTAAGCAAAATAAAAAGAGTAATATATAACAAGGAAAGTATAATTTCTTTTTTTATATGTTGCTTTGTGTTGCTTCACCCCCCACAGATTTGTCACCCCACTTCCCCTGGGTGACCGAGATGCAAAGGATTACTCAAAGCCCAACTCTTCTGAGCAGTGAGAAGCCCCAAAGAGGTTAATCTCCCTTTGGGGTGCTCAAGTGAGAGGCATCCCTTCCTTGGGTAATTAACCCTGAATTGCATTTATTTTCCAGACCAGGAAGTTACAGGAAGGGAACAAAGGTGGGGTTATAGTTTAAGAGTATAGGCTGGTAACTTTCAGCGAAACAAGCCAGATGACATTCCAGTAAGGTAATTAAGTGCTCCTATCAACAACAGCTTGATCTTAGCAAACATTCCTTCTCCCTCTACAGTTTCTCGATATCTTTACATAACAATCAATAACTAGTCTGTCCTTGAGCCACAATTCTTTATCTCACACCAGAGACTTATAGCCTGAGGGAAATTTCTTATCCTTGCAAGGTCAATATTTGAAACTTCAAGGCTTTGGAAAACCAGGCCCTGTGAAGTACATATGCCTTTGTAGTATATTCCATGTTTATATGGGATTTTTTATTTGTCACCATTAACAGTCTGAATTTTAAATGGATTCTAGGACTGGTGGTTCATATCCATCAGCTCGCTCAACTTTAGCACCTGTTTAATCCCCAGTAGCCTTCCCAGAACTACTACCTCCACCATGAAGCTCCATGAGTTTTCCCATTTCAAACCTGGGCTTCTTCAGCATCTTTACTCTTCTAACAAAGACATCATGAAGAGGATAAATAGACTCGTGAGCCTTTTCTATGTCTTTTCCAATGCTGTCTGGAATCAATTTATTGACCACTTCTTTCAAGTCATTGGTCTGTCCCTCTTGGGTCATGATTTCCATCATCTTTTTATGGATTTGGTGGACCTCTTGGTGCTGAGCATAAGAATTCTTCCATATCTGATTGTTGTGCTTTTTAGTAAAACAACACAGAACAGACGAAACAAATAACCATTGGTAGTCTTGACATCAACATGAGCCTCAATCATGGTCTGCCATTTTTTGAGCATGGAACACATTTTGTCACGAGTAAGATCCATGCCATGGAAGTTAGTCAGGCAGTTTTTGCCCTGAACATCCTCATAATTAGCTTGAATTTTCTAAATGCAACTTCATCACTCTGCAGATCAGCAAGGCTCACTTCAAACACACAACCTTTGAGATCATCAGGTGCAATTTTGGTTCCTTGAGTCCTGGTGACTAGTGTTTTTCCAATATTTCTTATATTGAACATAGCAGGCACTTTCACATCATACCAATCTTTCTTAGAAAATGGATCAACCACTTTCTTCTTAGCTCCCCTTTTGCCACCTTTTGTAAAGTGCTTGTTCTTGCCAACTGCCATGGTGCTGCTCAGAGAGCCAAAAGGCAATGTAATTGCAATATAGAGAGACAAAAGTAGTCTCTAAAATTTATAAAGAAATTCTTCATATTTATAAGAAAAAAATAAACTCTATAAAAATGAGTTTTTATAGACATCAAAGAATATGAACAGGTAATTCCCTGAAAAATAATTATAATTTACCAATAAGCATTTTAAAGGTGTACTACTTCACTAGACTTCAAGAAGTATTAAGATAAATTAAAGTATAAAAAAAAACCCCACAAATTCTTCCATGTCATTGGTAAAATAATTTTTTATGAAACGGAACTCTCAAGCACATGGAAAAACTGCTATGTTCATTCACCTTTGGTGGAGGTCTAAATTTAGAAAGTCTTTTTGGAGGCAATTTGACAATATCCATTAAAATATAAAATGTGTATTCTATGGAAATTAACAGTTTACATTATCAAGTCCAGGGAAATAAATGTAAACTTAAAACAGGAATGTGCAGAGGAGGGGATTACAGTATTATAAGTTCTAGGGAAAAAATTGAAAACTAGTGAAATATTCATCAATGGGAACTGATTAAATAAACCTCCACTTAAATGAATGCTCTTTGACAGCTAAAAGGAATAAAGTAGAATGATAAGCATTAATGTAAACAGTTCTCCAAGATATAGTCAAGAAGAGTGAGCAAACAGCACAATAATAAATATAATTTATTTGAACTATATGTTACAGGAGGGTGTTTTGTGTGCACCCTTCTTGTATACAGGTGCACTGATAAAAGATTGGAAGGATGACTACCAAATTGCTCATTTTGCTCTGAATTTTTCTCTATGTGTAAAAATCACTGTATTAACTAGATAATAAAATAATTTTAAAAGAAGGTGATAACACAAACAAGTGTTTTAAAATTATATTTCTGGCAATTTTTTCTTAATAATTTAATTCATATACTTAGCCTCTTCATCGGCTTTAGAGATTTTTAACTTGATGTAAGAATTAATATAAAAATAATTAAGAAGAAGTCACTTTATTAGTGTGTGAACCTCTCCCAGTCTTGGCTGTGAAAATTCTTCCCTCGGGGAATGTGCACAGGCTGTGTTTGAGAGGGATCCCGTTCATTCTTTATTTAATGTCAGCTCAGCCTGAACATGCCTAAGTATAGGTATAAAGGACAGAAGATAAACCCTATGCAAAAGACATCTGAAATTACAGATTTAGAACAGTCTTTTAACAGAGCATTTTGCATCCCAGATAATTGGTGGCTTTTCAATTTCTGAAATACATTTGGCTTACCTGGATTTCAGTCCAATCAATTTTCCCTGCCTAGAATTCTTTATTTCCCCACTGCAGAAATTGGCTGCTTAGTAATGAGCAACAGCTATGCACATGAAGTTAACGAAGTCATTACTTAGAGTTAGATAAATAGTGGAACTAATGAAACTAATGGAAAAAGATTCTTTTTAATCTGCTGTGGGTGAATTATTTGATATGCCAAGCTCAGTTTTAAAGCTTAGTGAAAGTAAATTCAAGAGCTGATCAAAGTCAATCTGTGATTGTTTAGCATAACTCAAAGTAGAATGTGCTATTTGAGAACATTCCTCAAAATTCATTGGAAATTGCTAAGAAATAATCTGCTAGGAATAACTCAGGGATCCTTCAGTTACATGCAAAGAGGAGCCCTACAGGCCGGGAATAAGCACTTGTTTTTCCAAACCGTCTCTGTTTTATCAAATAGGTGAAAAAATAACTCTAGACGCCCACCCCTCTATGTCCCGCGGCCCACAGCCTGGCCAGCCTGTTTACCTTAAGTACCTAATTGTATGCCCTTCCTTCCTCTTTATGTCATTGTTACAGAGTAAATGGTTTTGTACTCCTCTCCCCCAAATATGTTGAAGTCCTAACTTCCAGTACCTCAGAAATTAACATTATTTGAAAATAGGGTCTTTACATAAATATTCAAGTTAAAATGAGGTCCTTAGGGTGGGCACTAATCATTCCAACATGACTGAATCAGTATAAAAAGGGGAAATCTGGACACTGAGGCAGACACAACCAGAGGAAAGGCAATGTGAAGACCCTCAGGGAGAACACAGCCATGTGACTGGAGTGATGCATCTGTGAACCAAGTAATGCCAAGGACTGTCGCCACACATCAGAAGCTGGGCAAGGCAAGGAAAGAGTCCCTTACAGCCATCACAGACACTGACACTTTGATTCTGGACTTCTGGCCTCCACAACTGTGATCAATACATTCCTCTTGTTTCAACCCAGTCTGTTTCTGAAACTTCAAGGTACCCTAGGAAACAAATACAGCCACAACCATGAGAAATTCCACACTTCCAGCCATACCTAAGCCAGTGCCCTCTAGTCCCCATGAGACTCTTCACATGCACCTTTCTGCTGCATTATCCACCCCTCCACGAGTGCTGGAAGCTTCCACCATGCTCTCTGGAATTAATGGTCTATTGTCAGCAAAATTCCCTGTAACCCAAATCTCTTCTCCAAACATTGAGTTTACATTCTTGATCTAACATAAATCTGGCTCTGGCTCTTCTGAAGACCCTTCTTCCCTTGTAACCCAGCACGTTCGTCTCTCATACCCCTTGCAGGTACCAAGGTGTGCAGGAGAGCGGTGAAACCTCCATGCTGTTCATTGCCAGTCCCAGACCCTCCTCCCACCTGCCCATCTAAAACCTCCATGAAGACTCTCGCGTCCACAGACTCTGTTATTCGCTGCTCCTCATTTCTGCTCTGACCCACTCATTCTCAGGTCTGTTATTCACTCTTCTAAGATTTGGCTCCACACTCCCGGATTTCTGTCTGAACCCTTTTATTTTAATATATATCTAATGATCCTTCAATCAACTTGGGCTCTCAGTTCCTTCAATGTCTCCATTCCAAAGACTTTTTATCTTTGCCTTAACTCAGAGATTCATTTTTATGATCACACTCTAGACCTAGTCATCACCATCATCTGCAGCTCCCCTGCCATCTTGATTGAGGCAGCTTACCTACTGACCACAGCCTCCTACCTTTTCAGTTCACTTTCTCCAGGGTGCCAACTCCTGCCCCGGGGCTGCCAACCCATGGATCCTCCCATCATTACACTGTCTCTCACCCACATGTTGTTCCCCTGACCGCCTTATCCAGGCTCAGACTTCCATGGGGGTAAACTTACAATTACTCCCTTGCATGCAATTCCGTTCTCCTCCCTCATGCTCACTGCCATATTCACCTGGAGAAGAACAAAATTTTGGTAAATTCCAATTTTTTGCCTATGTGGACCTGCACTTTTAAAGCTAAACATGGCTGAAGAAAACCACACAACCATGTCTCTGGTTTTACTTTGAATTCAGGACCATTAATTTCAATGGGGCTGGTAATGCTTGCTTTCCCGTAAGCATGATATACTTCCTAGTTCAATCATTCTTCCTCTTTTCTGAAAGAATATTTCATACCTGTCCTGGCTCTTCAAACCTTGATCATCTCTTTCCCATCTTCCTTCTAAGCTGGAAACCTTGTTTTCTGCTTCACTGAAAAAAAAAAAAAAATGAAGTGACTAGAAGTAAAATTTCACAGACTGCTGCCACCACATATACCCAGCTAGAGCATCTGTATATACATTCTCTTCCATCTGTTTCTAGGAGTTAACGATTTGTCTTTTACCTAGAGCCAGCCACTTCAATGGGCACTAGGTCCCATTCCTCATTGTTTACTTAATGTTCTAGAATTTCTCCTCTCCCTCACCTATAATAACAACTTTTCCTGTCTCTTTAATCAGCCCTACCTATGCATCATCTTGGTGATATACAAGGGTTCTTCACAAAGTTTGTGGAAAAATAGAATTAAAATACAATACAAGACTTTCCCTGAACTTACACGTCTTTCTATGGATGTTTTGAAGACCTCTTCATATCCTATCCTGAAAATACAACAAAACAAAATGCAAAAAAAAAAAAAAAGAAAAAATACTCTTAACCCCTCTTCCCTATGCCAGTTACTGTACCATTTCTTTGCTCCCTTTATGGAAAAACCCACAAAGGAGTGTTTTATTGCACTCACTGTCTCCATTTCCTCTTTCCATTCTGTCTTTACCTTTCTCCAATAATTATAGGTTGAATTGTGCCCCTGTACAAATTCTTGTGTGGAAGCCTTAACCACCAGTATCTCAGAATGTGACCTTATTTGGAAATGGACTTATTACAGATTCAATTAGTTAAGATGGGGTTATACTGGAGTAGAATGGGCCCTTAATCTAATATGACAGGTGTGCTTACAAAAGGGAGAATTTGAACATACAAACACACACTCATGCAGACACATGGAACACCCTGTGAAGATAAAGGCAGAGATAAGGGTGCTGCTTCCTCAAGCAAGGAACACCAAAGATTGCCAAAAAAAAAAAAAAAAAAAACTCAACAGGAGCTAAGGGAGATATGTAAAAGAGATTCTCTTCCTAAGAGCCCTCAAAAGTAACCAACCTTGGGGCCGGCCCGGTGGCGCACTGCTATAGTGCACTGCTTGGGAAGCGCGGCGGCGCTCCCGCCGAGGGTTCAGATCCCACATACAGACCGGTTCCCACTCACTGGCTGAGCGAGGCACGGGAGCAACACCGAGGGTTGCGATCCCGTTGCCGGTCCCGGTCCGGTACGGGGGACCGGGGGCGACACTGAGGGTTGCGATCTGTTGCCGGACACAGAAAAAGAAAAAAAAAAAAAGGAACCAACCTTGCCAATACCTTGATCTGGACTTTGAGCCTCCAGGAGTATGATACAGTACATTTTAATTGTTTAAGTCACTCAGTGTGGTACTTTGTTAGGACAGCCTTACCAAACTAACATACGAGTCAAGCATTTGACTCCAACACTTAAGTATGACTTCCCGATGTCCCTCTGATCTTCACATTGCTAAACCAAGGTAACTTATCCGTCTATATTTTTGCTTGACTAGTCAGCAGCATTTAACTCTATTCATGTGAGCACATAAGCAGCATACTTGCCAAATTTTCCTCCTGCCATTCTGACAGCTCCCTCTTAGGCTTCTTTCCTAGACTCTCTTTTTCTCAACCTTGTAAGTTAGGAGGGCTTCAGAGCTGGATTTGTGCTGTTGTTCTTTATTTACATGGACACACATGGTGATCTCCTCCAGTGGCATTGGAAATACCATCTACCTGCAGATAACTTTCAGATTTACATTTCCATCCTACAACTGTCCCCTAAAATGTAGAATTCCATGTCTTACCTCTCCCTAGACTTTTGAATAATAATAGACATCTCAATCTAGCATGGCCAAAATTTAACCTCTGATCTACTGTCGTAGTTGTCCTCCCACATTCTTTTCCCTTCAGTGGATATCATCTCTACCCTTCCTGTTGTTTAGTCTAGAAATCTTGGTGACATTTTTAGCTCCTTTCTTTCCTTCACAAACCCCACGTAATGCTTTAGGTAATTCAATTGTACCTGTCTAAATAATATATCCAGAATTAGATAGCTTTTCCAACCTCCTCCTCTGCCACCCTCATCCAAACCATCATGATACTTCCATGGGTTATTGCTGTAGTCTCCTCTCTGGTCTCAGCACACATGATTACCCTCTGTCTCAGTCCATTTATGCTGCTATAACAAAATACCGCAGACTGGATAATTTATAAAGAATAGAAATGTATTTCTCACGGTTCTGGGGGCTGGGAAGTCCCACATCAAGGCATCGGCATCTGGTGTCTGGTGAGGGCCTTCTTGCTACATTCTCACACAGCAGAAGGGGAAAGGGCAAAATGGAGCTGAATTCCCTCCATCAAGTCCTTTTATAATGGCATTCACCTTTTTATTAGTGCACAGCCATCATGGCCTAGACACCTCCCCAAAAGCCCCACCTCCCAACACTGTTGCATTGGGGCTTAAGTTTCCAACTTATGAATTTTGGAGGACACATTCAGACCATATAATCTATTCATAACACAGCAGCCAGAATGTCCTTTGGAAATATAAGTCAGACTGTGGCTCTACTCTGCCCCAAATCCTGCAGTGGTTCTATGTTCTCATCAAAGAAAAAGCCAAAGTTCTAAAAACTCTCATTAGGAAACTCAGCTTCCCACTACTGTTGAAGCACATGACATGACTCTTTCTTCACCCATCCCTCTCCTCCAGCCACAGGGCATCCTTGCTGCTCCTCAAACAGGTGGACCTTTGCACTGACTATTCCCTCTCCTTACAATTCCCTTATTCAAGAAATCTACCCGTCTGTCTCTTTTACCTTTTTACATGCCTTTGCCCAGATGTCACACTGTCAGAAAGGATTACTTTGAGCACTGAATTTAAAATAGAAAGCTCTACCCCATCCAAGCATGTGTGAACATTCTAACTTTACCTTATTTTTCCATTCTAACACATTATATAATTCACTTTTTAAAAATATTTACTATCTCCTTTCTTCCCACATTCCCTGTCAGAATGTTAGCTCCAACAGGGCAAGTATATTTATTATCCACAGATGTATTTAAAGCACAAACACATATTCAATCGATATTTGCTAGATGGATTTTTAAAAAACAGCCCACCTATCAAATTTTATTAATTCAAATAATTTGTTTCAAATTTTTTCTGTTTCTTCAATTTTTAATGTAAAAGATATGTCAACTGTGAATAATGGCAGTTTTGCTTCTTTTCCTTTTGTGATCCTTAAGTATTTTATCAATAGTACTTATCTTTAATAAGTACTATTATTTAATAAGTACTATACAATAAGAAATCGACAGAACTTGATACAACAAATCAATTAGGAATACCAGTGTAGATGCATGTTTTTTGTATGTGAAAAAGATGCTCACAATATGCAATTTAGTAAAAAGAAAATCAAGTTACCAAGTAGTATGTAAAGCAAAACTAGTAAACAGCTTTTGTAAATAAAAATCATATGTGTGTGCACATACTAACACATACTCCTTACTGATTTTAATATTCTTAAATCACTTTAAACATTTATTATTAGCATACTTTACAAATAAAAAATCTAATCCCAAGGATGTACAGGTAATATGTAGAAAAGTAAGAATTAAAATGCTATTTTTATCCCTCTCAAACCCCCTACACTCCATTGCTTCAAATGCTAGAATTTGAAATTGGTCATAAAATTTTTCAATTTCCCAGTACAAGATAGAAAATGAATTCAATGGTTTGGTTGGTTTTTTTTGTTGTTGTTGTTGTTGGGTTTTTTTTTGGTAAATATAGGGTTTCTTTTGCAATAATACATGAATGTGTATGCTTTTTCTTCTTATGTTTGGGTGAATTCTCACTAATCCAAGTCAGAAGATCATACCTGGAGTTAAATCTTAAGGGAAACCTAGAAACTGGTAATGTAGATCATTCAATCTTTAATTTGCAAGTTTTTCAGTGACAGATTTCATTGATGAGGTCATGAAAGGCACTCAAAAGAAAGGGAATAATTAATTGGAACAACTTGATGGAAATTTACCATTTGTTGCAGAATTATCCACTAAATTTGCTTTTCTCTCCTTCTATAGTTAGAAAATTTTGGTGAACACAGACTTCCTGAGTAAAGACTGTATTTACTAAAAAGTTCATGGAATGATTCATATTATCCTTTAATTCCATTTTTACACAAACTTTTTGAAATACCTGAGTATTTTTCAACTTTCCTAATGATTTAGTGTGACTGTGTTACTAACCCCTGGTTAGTGGTGTAGAATCAAAAATTAGTTCTGCAACTTCTGGGTTGAGTCTTTAAAGGAAGTAGACATAGCATCTCCTTCTCTTTCCCCTTTCCTGCTTGCTAGAATCTGGATGCATGTGTTGGCCCAAAAGAAGCTATCTTGTACAAGATGCAAATCTTGCATCTTTGATCCTGAATAACTTATTTGGCATCTCTGCACTTCAAATTTATAAAAGCAAATAATACTAACAAAAGTAAATAATAGAATTTATCCCATAGGAATACTGTGAAAGTTGGAGATAACTTGGAAAAATAGATTTCCAGTCAAGACAGTGGAATATAGTCCTCAGTGTCACTCTCTCCCACAAATCAACTAGTTTACAACTATTAAAAAGCAATGACAGCCAAGCTGGGGCCACTAGAGCTCAGAGGAAGAAGAGGAGAGACCTACAGAGTGCATGAAAGCAGGAGAAGCCATGATGAAAGAAAGAAAAAAAACATTCCAACTGTTTTGAATCCCAGCCATTTCCAGGCTGGAGCTGCTGAGCACATAGAACAGGAGCTGGCAAAAGCCACAGATGTGCCCTTTGGATGAAGTTTCTTGGACGTGGCAGGGGAGAAGAGGGCCTTGATGGCACCCAGGCCAGAAAGGCCACTAATAGGGTTCCTGTAGACCCACATAGGACCAAGGAGACACAATAACTGAAAAAAAGGAGCCACTCAGAGGCTGGTGAGTCACTGCAAGGGACTGGAGTACAGCCTATCCCATGGGAAGTGTTTGGAGCATGGATGGTGAGGGAGACGGGCCCACCAGGAGAACACTGGGGCACAGCAAGGACTGATCTGCCTCCCATCAGTGTAGGACCACTCAGAGGAGATTAGTCAGGAATATAGAATTGCATGGGGTGCAGTTTTATGAAAAGACTCAGGCCCAGACCAGTGTTTCTACACAACCCAGGTGCAGCAGATTTCACTCAACCCAGAAGTACCTACAAAATCAACCATTAAAACCAGAACTGCACAAAAAGCCTTACCCAGGGAATCAGCAGCAAAGCAGCAATTTAGCTCAACCTCAGAGCTCAAGTACTGCTCCCCACAGGAAGTTCCCCCACTTTAGAAGTAAGCAAAGGACAACAAATTAGTTCCAGTGCAGAGTTTAAGTGGTGGGAATAGCAAATAATCCAACACAGAACTGAAAGAAAAAACAGAGAACCTATTGGGGCCCGCCCAGGGTCCTGAAGGTATGGAGCAGGAACCGGACCCTCCACCCACAATCAGGCACACTGCCAATGCCACAGGGCCTGCATGGATCTGGGTACTGGACCCTCCTCCCACAACCAGGCACACCCCAACACCACGGTGCCTGCCCGAGGTCCTGAAGCATGGAACCAGGTCACCAGCAACTAGGTAAGGAGCATGCCAAAAACATCACCTCCATTTGGGTGGCCCACCACAGACACCACAATTACCATGGCTGCTGCAAAACTGGCTAGATGCCACAACCACCATGCAGATGGTCCGCCAGCCACTGGAGTGCATTGACACAAGGAGAGTCACCAGCAGAGACTAAAGAAAAGAAGATGTCTCTCTCCACAAAGCCCATTCCAGAGAGACGGAAAAAACATCTGCTCTATGATAATACCGGGGGACCTGAACACACCTCTCAGCATTGGCCAGATCATCTAGGCAACAAATCAACAGAGTAACCATTACTCTTTCAGAAGGAGAGAAGAAATCTAGGGTTATCAGAGGTGTGAGGGGGGAGTGGGGGATGAGGAGAGATAGGACAAGGGGCATAAAGAATAAGTACAATTTGTAACAATATATATGCAAGTAATATTGATTTGATCAACATATGTCAGCCCCCAAAATATGTATAATCCATTATGATTCAATAAAGATTAAAACAGAGCAACATGGAAAATATTAGCAAAGTAGATATTCCTCAAAAACATGATTATTTTTATAACAAGGAAGAGGTGGTGAAGGCAAATATGCTTTCCTAATCTTTATATCCTAAAAACAAACTTATACAATCTCATGATATAGATACTGAGAATGGAAAAAGGAGGAAAATGGATTTTTTTATGTCCGTAATACAAGTATGGGACATTCATACACAAGACCCCTGAGCAGACTCCTGGAAAAGCAGCCCCCCGCCCCCCCCCCCCCCCCTTCCCCTGATCTCTAATGTGCATTTCTGTGGAGGGTTACCAACTCTTAACTGGACTCTTCCCATTGGCACAAATTTCCTCTGAGCCCAGACCCTCAATAAGCATGTAAATTTCCAGCTTATATTCAATTTAAATGCAATGAGATTTTTTTTAAACTTTTAGAAGATTTTAAAGTTTCTACCATGCTGAGAAACATATATATGCATATATATATGCATATGTAATTCATATATATGCATATATATGCATATGTAATTCATATATGATACACATGATATACCATATATATATATTATAGGCATCTGACTGTTCCTTGGGCCATGAATATTCTCACCCAGAAGGAGCCAATCTCCTAATAGTCTATACCTCAGTTATTTAATTCCTTGAATTTAAATATTTCCAAATACAGAAACTATCTTAATTGCATAGTTTTTGAGATATATTAAAAAAAAGAAAAATCCAGGTCAATTCTGTTTTATATTTATTAAAATTAAACTACTACCTTCACACTACCACATTTTCTGCATGCTGTATATTTTAAATTTCAAATATTTAGTGAGAAATATTAATATTTCCCAGTGGGGATGCATTTATACAGTTTTTTGACAATTATACACAACTTGATGTATTCCTGGACATGATATAATTTATTTCATTTTAGAAAGTAATTGTTATGTACTCAGGATCAGTTAAAAGTTCTTGTTAAATAACAGGAAATGAGTTTATTCATGACTTGATAAATTACGTAATTCCTGTGCTTTTGAAAAAAGTTCTAAAGAGCTTACTCATCCTGATGTCATGCTTCAGTTAAAATTATATTTGGTAAAACTATTAGATAACACATGGTTTCACTAACTCTTTAACAGATTTGATCATCTTCTGTTTGATCTGCCAAATTTACCCTGAAGTCTATGTGCGTTATGAGTGAGAAAGTATGCCGTTCAGTAATTTCTCCCCATTTCCCCAAACACTAGCCTGTCACAGCCTGCACTGCCATTTATAGTGAGCCAAAGTAAAACTTGCATGTGTAGATATACTTTGAACCCTTTAAATACTTTAATAAATGGGTGATGGTTATCACATAGCACCCCAAAATGTGCAGCAATTTTTGAAAAAAAAGAAATGATGGTCCAATAGTATTGTTTTGAAGTCTCTGTATATAACTCTATAAACAAAATAATAAAATAAACAATAACAACAATAATAGTAATTGATTAGTACTATGTGTCTGCCTTAGTAATATAAGATTAACATACATTGTCATATAATAACTCTACAAAGAAGGTTTTATGATTTTCCACAGAGCTAAGAAGTGGCAATGCTGAGAACATTTTCTAACAATGAAATATTTATTTTAAATAACAATTGCATTTGTTTCACATTTGCAGCCTTGGAAAGAAAGTTGGTAATTTGTTTAGTTAACTTTATTTAAATTTTTCTTTGGGGGATGGAATTTATTAAGTTTTGGTTTAGATGCACAACAGAATTAAAAATGATGTTTTTTTAGGGCCGGCCCGTGGCTCACTCGGTAGAGTGCGGTGCTGATAACACCAAGGCCGCGGGTTCGGATCCTATATAGGGATGGCCGGTTTGCTCACTGGCTGAGCGTGGTGCTGACAACACCAAGCCAAGGGTTGAGATCCCCTTACTGGTCATCTTTAAAAAAAAAAAAAAAAAAAAATGATGTTTTTTTGAGAACCAGTCTCAGTAATAGAAGACAGAGATAAAGACAGATCATCTTATTTTTTCTTATTATAAAATCCTTTTTAGATCCTTTTGTGATCAAAGTAATATAATTACAATAAATGTAGCATTAGAGAGACAGCAATTAGTAAAGTGTGGTTTCAAAAGTATAAAATTTCAAGCAAAATTATAAAATTCAAGGTAATATAATATATGACATTTTAAGTAAAATTTTCAGATATTTAAATTTAGATATCTAAAAACCTAAGAATTAAATTTGAATATCTAAAACCTATTCAGATTTAAAAATCATTATATTATTATCCTGTGTCTCATTAGCTGGTATAAAATGAAAATAATTATTGTCCTTTAAAATTGTTTATAATGTTCTTTAAAGGATAACAATCGTTTTCATTTTTATTGTACTTTTTAATTATTTATTATAAGTGTATTATTATTACAAATCGTGATTTTTTCCTTTATGCCCTTTACCCAACCTATCCCTCCCCAAACCGCCCCCTGCCTCCCCCCATCTCTAGTATCCTTAGGTTTGTTTTCCCCTTCTGAAAGCTCAGTATATTGTTTTAGTCTTGTCGGTTTTCCTTCCTTCCCTCCTTCCTTCCTTCCTTCCCTCCCTCCCTCCCTCCTTCCTTCCTTCCTTCCTTCCTTCCTTCCTTCCTTCCTTCCTTCTTAGCACCCACTTATAAGTGAGAACATGCAGTGTTTCTCTTTCCTTGTCTGGTTTATTTCTCCAGACTCATCCATGTTGCTGCAAATGGCAGAATTCCACTCTTTTTTACAGCTGAGTAGTATTCCATGAGGTATATATATATACCACATTTTCTTCATCCAGTGGTCCATCGACGCACACTTGCATTGGTTCTATATTTTGGCTACTGTGAATAGAGCTGCAGTGAACACTGGAGTGCAGGCATCCCTTTGACATGATGATTTCCATTCCTTTGGGTATATGCCCAGTAGTGGGATAGCTGGATCATATGGCAGTTCTATCTGCAGTTGTTTGAGGAACCTCCATACTGTTTTCCATAATGGCTGCACTGATTATCATATGGCAGTTCTATCTGCAGTTGTTTGAGGAACCTCCATACTGTTTTCCATAATGGCTGCACTGATTTATAGTCCCACCAACAGTGTAAAAGAGTTTCCCTTTCCCCACATCTATGCCAGCATTTGTTGTTCTTGTCTTTTTAATAATGGCCAGTCTAATTGGGGTTAGATGATATCTCGGTGTGGTTTTGATTTGCACTTCTCTAATGACTAGTGATATTGAGCATTTTTTCATATACAAATGGGCCATTTGTATGAATTCCTTTGAAAAGGAAGATATGAATGTCTATTCATATGCTTTGCCCATTTTTAAATTGGATTTTCCCATTTTTTAATTGGATTATTTGTTTTATTACTGTATAGTTGTTTGAGTTCTTCATACTTTCTGGATATTAATCCCTTGTTCAATGTATAGTTTGCAAATATTTTCTCCCATGCCATGGGTTATCTTTCTGTTCTGTTGGTTGTTTCCTTTGCTGTGCAGAAGCTTTTTAATTTGATATAGTCCCATTTGTTTATTTTGGTTGTTGTTACTTGTGCTTTTGGGGTCTTATTCATAAAGTCTTTGCCCGGTCCTACTACCTGGATTGTTTCCTGTATGTTTTCCTTTAGTAATTTTATATATTTTTTTCATAAGATAAAAAGATTTAAGTCTTTAACCCATTCTGATTGATTTTTGTATACAGTGAGAGGTGTAGGTCGAGTTCCATTTTTCTGCTCATAGAAGTTAAATTTTTCCCGGTACCATTTAATGAAGAGGCAGTCTTTTCCTTGATTATGTTCTTGTTGTTTTTGTCAAAGACCAGTGGCTGTATGTATGAGGGTTGACTCCCAGGTTTTCTATCTGTTCAGTTGACCCAATTGTCTGTTTTTATGCCAGTACCGTGCTGTTTTGGTTACAACAGCTTTGTAATATAATTTGAAGTCAGTAAGTAATATGCCTCCAGCTTTATTTTTTATTATTTATTCATTTATGTTTTTGCTCAGGATTGCTTTGGCTATTTGGGGTCTTTTGTAGTTCCATCTGAATGTTACAAAATTTCTTTTTCTATTTCTGGGAAGAATGACATTGGTATTTTGATGGGGATTGCATTGAATTTATAGATTGTTTTAGGTAGAATAGACATTTTCACAATGTTAATTCTTCCAATCCAAGAGCATGGTATGTCTTTCCATCTTTTTGTGTCCTCTTTAATTTCTCTCAGTAGAGATTTGTAGTTCTCCTTGTAGAGATCTTTCACTTCTTTGGTTAAATTTATTCCTAGGTATTTTATTTTTTTGATGACTATTGTAAATGGGCTCACTTGATTTCTTTTTCTGCTAGTTTGTTACTGGAATATAAAAATGCTACTGATTTGGGGGTGTTAGTTTTGCATCCTTCAACTTTACTGAAATTGTTGATCAGCTCTAAGAGTTTTTTTAGTAGAGTCTATAGGTTGTTCTGTATATAAGATGATGTCATCAGCAAACAAAGACAGTTTGACCTTGTCCTTTCCAATCTGGATACCCTTTATTTCTTTGTCTTGCCTAATTGCTCTGGCTAGTACTTCTAATACTATGTTAAATAAGAATGGTGAGAGAGGGAATCCTTGTCTTGCTCCTGTTCTTAAGGGAAAAGCTTTCAACTTTTCCCCATTTAGGATATTAGCATGGTTTGTCATAAATGGCTTTTATTGGTTTTAGATAATTTCCTTCTATACATGATTTGCTCAGAGTATCATGAAGGGATGTTGAATTTTGTCAAATGCTTTTTCTGCATCTATTGAGATAATCATACAGTTTTTGTCCTTGGTATTTTTGATGTGGTGTATCACATTTAAGGACTTGCATATGTTGAGCCATCCTTGTATCCCTGGGATGAATCTCACTGGATCATGGTGTATAATTTTTTTGATGTGTTGCTGTATTCTGATTGTTAATATTTTGTTGAGGATTTTTGTGTCTATGTTCATCAATGATATTGGCCTGTAATTTTCTTTTTTTGTTGTATCTTTGTCTGATTTTGGTATGAGGGTGATGTTGACCTTATAGAATGAGTTTGGGAGAATAGCGTCTGTTTCGATTCTTTGGAAAAGTTTGAAGAGAAGTCATATTGATTGTTCTTTAAAGGTTTGATAATATTTAGCTGTAAAACCATGCAGTCCTGTGTTTTTCTTTGTTGGAAGATTGCTCATTACTGCTTCAATTTCTTTGCCTGTTATTAGTCAGTTCAGGTTTTCTATTTCTTCTGGGTTCAGTCTTTGAAGTTTGTATTAGTCCAAAAATTTATCTACTTCACTTCCTCCAGGTTTTCATATTTATTAGCATATAGTTGTTCATAATAATCTCTGATGATTCTACATATTTCCATGGTGTTGGTTGTAATGTCACCCTTTTCATTTCTGATTTTCAATATTGTGGTGTTCTCTCTTCTTCTTTTATTTATTAATTTATTTATTTTTGTTAACCTAGCTAATAGTTTGTCTATTTTATTTATCTTCTCAAAGAAAACCCCACAATTTTTTGTTTCCTTGATCTTTTGTGTTGTTTTTTGGTTCTCTATTTCATTTAGGTCTGCCATGCTCTTAATTATTTCTTTTCCTCGGCTAGTTTTAGGATTGGATTGTTGTTTTTCTAGTTCTTTGAGGTGTAGTGTTAGGTCATTTATTTGAAGTCTTTCCATTCTTTTGATGTAAGCTTTCATTGCAATAAACATCCCTCTTACTACTGTTTTTGCAGTATCTGACAGATTTTGGTATGATGTATCTTTATATTTATTAGTTTCGAAAAATTTTTTGATTTCCTGTTTAATTTCTCCTTGGGCCAATGAATCACTGAGGAGCATGTTGTTTAGTTTACATGCACTTGTATAGTTTCCAGAATTTTGCTTGTTACTGATTTCCAGTTTTAATCCATTGTGGTCAGAAAAGCTACTTAGAATGATTTCACCTTTTTAAAATTTACTGAAACTTGATTTGAGACCTAACATATGAGTATCCTGGAGAATGTTCTATGTGCTGATGAAAAGAATTTGTATTCTGTAGGTGTCAGAAGAAATGTTCTGTAGATGTCTGCCAGATTCAATTTGTCTAAGGTGTAGTTTAAGTCATGTGTTTCTTTGTTGATTTGTTGCCTGGAAGATCTGTCCAATGCTGAGAGGGGGGTGTTCAGGTCACCTATTTTCTAAGGTCTAAGAGTGCTTGCTTTACGTATCTGGGTGCTCCAGAGTTGGCTGCATACATATTTATGATAGTTATGTCTTCTAATTGGATAGATCCCTTTATCATTATTTAAGGGCCTTCTTTGTCTCTTTTTTTGGTTTTTGGTTTGAAGTGTATTTTATCCAATATACGTATAGCTACTCCTTCTCATTTTTGGTTTCCATTTGCATGGTATATTTTTTTCCATCCCTTCACTTTTAGTCTGTGTGTGTGTCTTTATAGTTGAGGTGAGTCTCTTGAAGACAGCATGTAGTTGGATCTAGCTTTTTAATCCAATCAGTCTGTGTCTTTTGAATAGGGAGTTTAATCCATTTACATTTAGGGTTGTTATTAACAGGTGTTGCTTTACTCCTGACATTATATTGCTTTCTGTTTAGGTGTTTTAAATATTATTTGTCCCTTTTTTCCTCTTTTATTTTTCATCTCAAATGTTAGTTGGATTTATGAGGTGTCATGTTTTAGCTTCTTTCTCTCTCTCATTTGCATTTTTGTTTTAATGGTGGGTTTTGTTCTTCCTTATAAATTCATGATAGTGATTACCATTTTTCAGATCCCAGATGCAGGACTCCTTTGAGTATTTCTGGCAGAGCTCGTTGTGTGGTAGTGAACTCCCATAATTTTTGTTTGTCTGGAGAATACAATGTTTCTTCCTCATTTCTGAAGGATAATTCTGTTAGATATAGGATTCTTGGCTGGCAATTTTTATCTTTTAGTATTTTGAATATATCATCCCATTTTCTTTTAGCTTGTTAGGTTTCAGTTGACAAGGCTGTTGTTAGTCTGATGGGGTTTCCCTTATAGTTGACTTGACACTTTTCTCTTGCTGCTTTCAGAATTCTCTCTTTGTCTTTGAATTTTGCTGGTTTGAATACAATGTGCATTGGAGAGGATCTTGTGGGATTCAGTGTATCTGGGGATCTTTGGGCTTCTTGGATCTGAAAGTCTGCATCTCTCCCTATACCCAGGAAGTTCTCTGTTATTTCTTTGAATAGGTTTTCAATGCCTTTTCCTTTCTCCTCCTCTTCTGGAATACCCATGATTCTGATGTTTGTGTGCTTGAGTTTGCTAGCTCTCTTAGATTTTCTTCATTTTTTAAAATTCTTTTTACCTTTTTTTGTCTGCCTGGATTATTTCAAAAAGACCATATTTGAGTCCTGGAATTCTTTTTTCTGCTTGCTCTAGCCTGCTGCTCAAGTTTTCTGTTGTATTTTTTTGTTTCATTGAGAGAATCCTTTGGTTCTAGGAGTTCTGTTACATTCTTTTTTAAGGTATTAACCTCTTTGTAAATTTCCTCCTTCATATCCTGGATATTTTTTGTTGTTTCATAGTGTTCTCTAATTGATTTTTCTTTTGTTTCTTTGAGTTTTCTTAAGATCTGCACTTGGAAAGTTCTTTTTCAGACATCTCATGTGTTTTCCTGCTCTATGAATCTGGTACTTGAGAATTACCATATTCCTTCAGTGGTGTCATATCTTCTTTTTCATTTGTGGTCCTATTATTTTTTGTTGATGTTTGGTCATCTGGCAGGACGCTTGTTTCTTCTATTTCTCTGGTGAGGGCTATGCGGGGAAAGACTTCCTCCTCTGTTTGTAGGCTCTGATGATGACCCTTCTTGTATCAATGCAATTGAGTATGTGGTGGGCTGCCATGGCTCCTGCTCGGTGGTGGGTGAGCCTTCTCTGGGGCTTGCGGCAGGCACAGGCCAGCGCCTGAAGTTGGGCCTGGTTGCATGAGCGGTGTTCACCTGGAGCACACAGGTGGTTGACTGGTGGGTGTGCCTTCTCTGGGGCTAAGGGTAGGCATGGGCTGAGCATGAAGTTGGGGCTAAGTCACAGGAACAGTACCTCATTTTAATTTTAGACCAGCTAATGAGATACACCATATGATACTGTAATGATTTTTTGATTTGAATGTTTTGACAAATACTGAAATATCTCCATGGCATTCACATTATGTGCTAAATTCAAGAGAAAAATAAAGCTACATAATAAAAAACAGAAAGCTAAAACAGAAGACTCTAAGGAAGTAACAAAACTTCTGTTTTATGTACTTTTCAATTCTTGAAAAGAATTACTGAGATTATTTTGCTGAGATATGGCACCTATGTACATCTAAAGTTATTATAAATGAGATAAATGACTCTCAGTTAGAATAACAACTTAAAATAACATTATACCTGGGATAATCAATAAACAAGTCTGTGACAGCCAAGAAATTATTTCTAGAATATAAACTCACTAAAGATGTATTCTAAATTTCAAAATGTTGGAACATACCCAGATAGAGACTCTTTTTATAGCAGTTATCAGTTTTCCTTATTATTAAAAATAATAAATGTTTATTGTAGGAAATCTTAAAAATGTAGCAAAATATCAAAATAAAATTATTAAACATTTATAATCCCCTGGTCCACAGATATGCACTTTTAGTATTTTTGTGGAATGAAACATTACAAAATAGAAACCATATATTTTAAAAACTTCTTTGCGTACTTATTTCATCATGAGCATTTACTCAAGGAAATACACTTACCTTAACATTTTTATCTAAATTTTAATTAGCTGGAAATTTAGTTTTCTCAACGTTTGTAATTAAAAATATACTTCAAATAAACTTCAAGTTGTTTTCATTGCTCTGTTCTGTGTCTATATGTTTTACTAATTCATGTTACATGTGAATTTATAAAGTCATTATTTTTTTGTTAATCTCTTTATATAGCCATTACATTACATTGCATATACATAATTATTCAAATCCAGATATACATTTTATTTTTATTTTGTGGGGAGAGGTAAATCCTGAAAATGACTTTATAACTTCATGTAATATATCTGGTAGAAATTTCATGTATAACTGCAATAAATATATACATATTTACATCACTTAGATGTAATTCTGTATTTTGTAATCCTACTTCCTTGTTCATCCTGCTTTTATGTTAAAAGCTATATCCATTAATACATGCAATAATAATTTATGTGTAAGTTTCAAATGACTCAGAAGACAACAATTTTGTTATCCTTTATATCATTAAAAAATCTCCCCTAAAATGGCCAAACAATAGTGAGTATTCTCTCAAGTGAGCAAAACATCATGTGCTTAAAGGTTATGTCAAGATAATGAAATAAATGATCTGAAAATATTCCCACCTAAATGCCTTAAAATGACAGACATACTATAACGAACTTTTTTTTTTTATGCATGACTGAACTCTCTGGAAAATAAAGGAGGCCACTTGGCTCCCAAATCAAGATGAAACTGAAAAACTAAGTGAGAAGCACATCAACTGGGTTCCTTGAGAAGTTAAGACATAATTGAGATCCTAGTACAGAGCCAGGACCCTTGGAAAAGCTCCCTCAGCAGAAGTTGGTCTCAAAAAACTTTCCCCCAGCCCAGGGTGAGTAGAAGGAAGCTTGTCTGCCTTGACATGTATTCTGGATGTAAGAAAAATAAATAAACCCCCTGAAGAGGAATACTACCTGTGTGAATGTCATTTATGCTTTCTGAGAACCCCAAGTGAGAAATAAACACAAAAATTGTTTCCTTATGACAGAAATAAAAGCTTATCTGCTAGAGTGGGAAATGTCCTCAAAGAGGTCTTACTGCATTCCCCTGTATATCTCCCATTTATAAGGCTACTAAAAAGGAACTTAAACTCCAAAATAATACATACATGAGTAATCAATACATTAGATGAAGTCATCTGCTGAAGGAACAACAAAATTATACATCTGAGAATGTCAGTAAGTGGAATTCCAACAGATATTTTTAAATAAAAATATAAAATCTTCAAATATATTAAAACAGGGAAATCATATAAGAAAATCAGGTAACTTTTGAAAGAAACAGTAATTTTAGAAATAAAAGATCAAATAAATTATTATAAATAGATACTATAAACCACTGAAGAAAGAATTCATGTACTGAAAGGTCAGTCTGAGTATATTACCAAGAAAGCAGTAAAGAAAATAAAGAAATAGGAAGTGTCAAAATCTGCTAGAAGGGCATGAGAGAAAGCACGATAACTTCTTACCAACATCTAATTGGAGTTCCAAATGGAAAAGAAGAGGATAGCAGAGAAGCAATATTTGAAGAGTTAATGACAGTCTTTACCATGACATGAATCTTGCAAAGACATGAATCTTCATATTCAAGAAGCACAATATGTCATTAACATGATAATATTTAAAAAAACTCATCTTGATGCATGGTAATAAAGAACTTCAAAAACAAGAAGGTCTATTGGAAACAAACTTAGATAAAAGATCTTAACAATATAGCTATGACAGTGATGCTGACAAGGACACTTTGTGGCATGAAGAGAAGCCAGACATCGGAAAAATGTCCTCTAGTGTTGAGAGGAAACACTTCATTTCCTCTGGAATTCCAGCACCAGCCAAGTCACTGTTTAAAAGTAAGGAAAAATATAGTTATTTTGATGAAATATCTCAAAGATACTAACACTAATATTTCCTTGAAAGGCTTTCCTTCAGGAATAAAGAAGTTGATCCCTAAAGAAATGATTGTGAGAGAGGCAAGATGGTGACGGGTCTGGAGCGGCCGTGACAGGAGACAGCGCAATCCTGAGAGCTGTGCGCTGTGATACCAGAGTATTAATTGCATTTCCAAGAGCAACAAAAGGCGAATAATTCTTTCAACAACGATCCTGCATCGACAAACAAGTGGCAGCAGGTTCGAGGTTTTGGGGCCGACACAGAGGAGGACTCCTGAGAGCACCCAAGCCCGGCTGCAGGAACGGGCGAGCGGCCCAGTCAAGAAAGGCCAGGAAAGCCAGCGGAACCGGCGCAGAAACAGAGTGAGGTGCGCTGAACCGGCCCAACGCTGCGAGCTCTGTGAGTCACCCCCAGCCCAGCCCCACTTGCGGGGCGAAGCACGACTGCTCCCCGCCCACCTGGCTCCCGCCTACCACACCAGGCTAGGCGCCCACAGCAGAGCTGCCTCCATTTTCTCGGGTGGGGGCGGAGATGGACGGCGCATTGAGGGCGGGCCAGCCATTCCGGTTGGCTCGGCTCCACACTGAGACATGCCATTTGCTTACCTCGACGCAGGGCACCCCAGGGCCCATGGACCGGCCCACACTCC
>NW_007737390.1:0-645 GCF_000696425.1 Galeopterus variegatus | reverse complement strand
CTCTTCCCGGGAGGCAGATTCCATCTCTGGGGACCTTAATTTGGAAGAGCCCCTAACTGATTTCTGGTGGGGAGAGGGGAGCCAGGAGACCCCCCGAGCTACATTGGAGGTGCTAGTGAGCCCTCAGGGGAGCCGACGCGTGCGGGAGGGGGGAGTCAAAGAGGAATTGTGTGCTGAGGGACCCTCCCCTGAGGAGTTCACTCCCGGTAGTCGGAGAGTCTGGACACCTGCTGGGCAGGGCGGGGCGGGGCACAACTTTGATGACTCAACTGAAAGTCAAGGTTTGTAGAAGACACGCCTCAGCCCTGTACTGAGCACACAGAGTGGGGAGGGGCCCGGCAAAAGGAGGCGGAATCTCAGAAATAAATAAAGAAAGAAAGAACATTTACACACCCTACACAAACGCTTTGAAAGGCTCAATAGCCCCATCTAGTGTTCACAGAGTGTGAAAACGCCCTGATAGCAGGGCAGAAAACACTTCTTACGAGAATTGAATCAGAGCTCCAAGAATCGAGTGAAAATCCCTGCCAAAATGAACAAACACCCAAAAAGAGATACCAGAAATGCAAAAAAAACAAGAAAATACACCACCCAAAATCAATAAATCTCAAACTCTAGATCCTATAGAACAAGATGCCCTTGAAA